>NC_090246.1:18424720-18489793 GCF_037325665.1 Littorina saxatilis
AATAAATAAAGAAAGAAAGAAAAGTTCGCTACCTGCAGCAATTGTTGTAAGCTCGTATTGTTCTGGAGCTCTGGTTGAAAGAACGCGCAATGAAACAGGATCGAAGAGTTTGAGGGTTTGTTATTGCGGCATAACATGTACAATAAAAATGTTTGTCATCATTTTCACGAGTTTTCATTCACAAGCACCTGGGAAATAAATGTCATGTTCCCCGGGGAATAAATCCCCGGTTACCATAGTTGCAGGAAGCCCTATTACATGGATAATCAAAAGCAAACCCAATAGAAACGCTCGAGGATTCTTCGGCTCTTTTCATTGGCGTTTCCCCAGACCTAAGCAGACGACACTGCTTCGCCAAGTTCCAAATACGAACTGGCAAACTGGTAAATGTAAACAAAAAACAAAACTACCTCATCAAAGGTCATACATTTATGCTTTATCGCAAACAAATGAAACCTATCGATATGTTTTATCTTCTCACAAAGTCATGGAGTGCGTGTATCTCTGTTTGGAGAAACACGAACGTCAAGTTTAAGTCAAACCAATTGACCCCTGACACACACATTTTGACCCGTGCACAAGACGTTGTATCGATAAACTAAGCGCAAATAAAAAAATAATAATAAAAAAGCAAAGAACATAGCAACAAGAAATGAAGACATCTGACAAAGCCGAGCAAGCAGAATGACAAGTCTAATGAAAAACAGAGAGGCAATGAGAAACAAGATCGCGATTATCTTTCCTTCGCGGCACGACGCAAATCGTTTGTGTCCTTTGACCCAATTCGTGCAGTGCTGCACGATGCAAATCTTCTGTGACCTTTGACTCAACGTAGCTTCAATATTCGATTACTAATATTTACCACTGAAAACCGAGGGGTGGAATACCGAGAGGGGCAGGGTGGTAGGGCGATGGTGAAATGTAATGAAGAGACACGTGTAGCAATAAGAGAAAACCGATTCTGCAATAACACAAACAAGAACAAAAAACCCAACACTGACCTATATGAATATTTAATCAATAATATGATCGTCTGCGTTGCAGGTGTGCAAGTGAAGGGTTGGGGGGGGGGGGGGTAACTTTGATCATTAATTTGTGTGTGTCAGTGTTTGTGTTCATGGACTGATTGTGAGGGAGGGGGAGGGTGGGGTGGGGTGTGTTTCAGGTTTTGGTGTGGGTATGAAACGAGCAAAACAATACCCACACCACAAAATCTTGGAGGCAAAAAACACTCGCCGTCGCATCATTTTGTCCGAACAATATTATATGCACCAACAACCGGAAAGAAAGGTGACAATGGAAAAAGACTCATCTTTGCTTCCTGCGATTCCTTGCCCCCGACTCGAACGTCGCACGATAATCCACATAACAGATCTGTTGTGAGATGGTCAACGCTGACTGTGCAAGCAAATCACCTCGTTTGAAATACGACAATCCCATCGCTCGAATGCAACATGTGGGCACTATCGTCTCAAAGGCGCTTACTGTTGGTTTCACACACCACTCTGTAGTCGGAACCTACAGAACTTCGCATCCTCAAACCTGACATACTTGTCTCAACATTATAAACTCAAATCACACACAGTAAGTTGCTTTCGCACGCCAGCTTTGAACAACGTGCTGGGGCCCCGAACATGCATTATAATAACAGAACTCGCGTTTCAAACCATGGCTCCCTGTGTTGATTTTTCACTTAATGTTGAACCACCAAAATGATGACAAAAACGATGTTTGATGGTTTGTTGCCAGACCAGCTTTTTTGTCGGTCCTCGGGGGGCATATCGACTTTTGTTTCATATTTATTGACCGCGGCCTTCGGCCTTGGTCAATAAATATGAAACAAAAGACGATATGCTCCCCCTCGGACCGACAAAAAAGCTGGTCTGTCAACAACCCATCAAACATCTTATATTAGCAGTGTTTACGTATTAATGAACGTACGACTCACAGCTAGAAGGGCAACCAATGATGTTAAATTTAGCAAAGACATGTTGACTCAATTGTGGCATGAAAAAGATGCAAGCGAGCAATGCTTCCGATACTTTCGATTCAAAAGTTGCACAAAGGAGTCGTTTGAACGAGTGTAGTTGACAAGACAACTAGAGACGACGAGAGAGTACAGTAGCGAGAGTGAGAGAGAGAGAGAAATAGAGAGAGAGAAAGAGAGAGATTGGATTGGATTGGATTGGATTGTTTAATTGTGTAACCAGTGATTTGGTTTTTACAATGGTAAAAAAAAAGAGAAAATGTACAAAATCAGCATTTCACGTAATCGAATCAAATGTATATACATGGTGTTAAATATTTTTGGCAGTTGCTTGCTAATATAGTCACCTCACAATATAGATATATACATCGTAGCAAACAGTGTATCAACCATGAAAACTTTCTGGTAACGGTAATACCGAGGGGTACATTTTCCATGTCACGAATCAAACATCAAGTCTCTTCTGCCTCGCTTTCCAAGCCAGGAATAGATATTTAGCAAAACTTACGGCTTTTGTTTCGTCGCTACCTTTCAACAGTTCACACAGTTGGAGTTCGCATGGAGAGTCAACCGGTATGCCAATATATCTGGTTCTAATAGCCTGATACACTGGGCACACAAAGACAACATGCATTTCATCCTCAGTTTTATTTGTACAAAAAGGGCATAGCCGGCTTGCTTCCGAATGCGAAAAACGTTGCCTGTGTGCACTGAATGGAGAGACGCCAAGTCTGAACCTGCTGAGAGCTGTCCTGTAGATATTCACTTTTATGAAGTCTAAATAATGTTCTCGTCCGATCAGACTTTTGTGACTGTGGTAAAGTTCAAAGCGAGGACTTTGTGACGTATGGTTGAGCCATTTCAGACAAAAGTTTTCACTTAATCGTTCTTTGAAGGTGCGCAGGAATAGTCTCTCATCTGCCACGCTTCCAAATTGCCACACAAGGCCAAAACCAAGCTCACACAACAAAGACTTAACACGTGTGACCCAGTTGTCATGGCCCCTTTCATGCATATTCAATAGGGACAAGTATGCCATCTTAGAAAATCTAACGTCCGGCTGCTTAAGTAAGCGGAACCAATATTGAATGCACTTTGCAGCGGACTCAATGTGAAGTGGATAACGGCCAAGTTCACTGTAAATCATGTCGTTAGGTGTCATGGTTGGTACATTCATAAAAAGCTTGCACGCGTAAAGGTGCACCCTTTCGATCTGTTTATTTTCGCTGTGACCCCAAAGTTCAGAAGCATAGAGCAGTGAAGGAACAATTTGAGCATCAAACAGTTTGAAGAACACTTCGCATGAGGAAATACCACACTTTTTCAGCGTTCTAAGGATTTCCATTGTTCCCTTTTTGCCTCTCGACACAAATTCCTCCGTGCCTATGTTTAAACTCATCATTGTAGAAAAGGTGAAGCCAAGGTATTTATACCTACCAACAACTTCGAGTATCTCAGTGCCTAAGTACCACTTTTCTTTCTCGGATAGATAACCACCTTTACGGAATACCACAACTTTTGTTTTTTCCGCATTAACTTTCAGTCCGAGTCTGTTTGATGATTCGTATAGTGTGGTTAGCTGTGTTTGCAGTCCTATTACAGTAGATGATATGAGGGCGAGGTCATCCGCAAACAACATGAGAAATATTTCTACCTGGTTAGGTAGTAACTGAATGCCCTGTCTCCCTTTCCCGATTATGTCATTTGCGAGTTCATTGATAAAGAAGGTGAACAGAATCGGACTACACATACATCCCTGTTTCAGGCCCTGAAGGCACTGGAAAAAGTCCGTGAGCCCGCCGCTGCTAGTTGAACGAACGCATGCTCTGATATTGGCATACATCGCCTGGAGCATAGTCAGCATTTTCCCTCTCACACCAGTTTTTGCAAGGACAAACCACAGCGCAGCATGGTTAATCATGTCAAAACACTTATAAAAGTCCACGAAGGCCACATAAAGCTTTGAGTTGCGGGAAAACTGTTTCTCGATCATCGCGTACAATGTAAAAATATGGTCTACCGTAGAGTAGGACTTACGGAAACCTGCCTGTGCGTCAGAAATGACGCCATGTTCTTCAGCCCACTTTGTCAGTCTTGTGTTTAGAATGGAAAGAAACACTTTGCTAACACAACTCAATAATGAGATGCCTCTATAGTTATTTGGCATGTCAGGGTCTCCTTTTTTATATAATGGAACTATGACTGCTTTTGTCCACTCCTTTGGAAAGACACCCTTATTGAAAATACTGTTAGTTAATTTTACCAAGAATGGTAGTAGTTTATGTTCTCCTGCCTTTAAAAAGTCGCTTATAATTTTGTCAGTGCCTGCAGCTTTTCCACTCTTAAGTTTCCTTATCGCGTTTTTTACTTCTGCTTCGCTAATAACGCCATCAAGTAAATCATCATATGGTTCATAATCTTCTTGTGTATGGGGTATGTTAAAGTCCAAGGTCTGGTTGTCATTTGCACTGTTATTGAAAAGTTTTGAAAAATGACCCAACCAAGTTTGCTCAGAGATATCGCCACTGACAGTGTGTTTCTGCCTACATCTCCTGATCTCGCTCCAAAATTCACGTGAATCATTCATAACGTTTTGTAAGCGCTCTGTTTTCTGTTCTTTGTGTTGTGTTTGCTTTGTCTGCAACATATTTTTATATTCCTTTCTCTGTGCCAAGTAGGTCTGCTTGTCATTGTCACTTTGAGTTTTATGTGATAATTTTAGTGCTCTTCTTACAGCTCTCTTTTCGGCTAAGCACTCACCGTCAAACCACTTACTGCTTGGATTTGTCATAACCTGTATACTCTTGTGCATGCATGCACCAGACTCAAGAATACTTTTAACAAAAATGTCAAGCGCAGCATCAATATCAGTGTCAATCATATCTGTGGCTGTTCTTAACATGACTAAAGTGTCACTTGATTCAAGGTTCTGTAGGAACTCTTCTGTCTTTTCCCTTTGCCAAACGAATTTATCCAATACTACTGGCTCCTTTTGTTTCGGGACATTTTCTTCACTTGCTCTGACCGATATTTCTAACGGCATATGGTCGGATTCTACTCTGTGCTCGATGAAAAGCCTGTTAATGTATTTGACAAAATCAACGGATGTAATGCAGTAATCAACAACACTGTTCCCATGCTTAGATACGTACGTGTACTTGCCGCCCTCATCCCCGTTGCACTGTCCATTATGGATGTGCAAGTCAAAACACAAACACAAATCTAAGAGCAGTTTGCCAAAGCTGTTGACAGTCTTGTCTTGTGAAGTCCTGCTTTGACACATGAATGAATTCTGGCTGAGGGGGTCTGTAAAAGGGATATCAGAGTCCATATCGCTTGCCGCTACTTGGTTTTGGAATGTTCTGGCATTAAAATCTCCGCACAAAATGACATGGAAATCGTCCAGTTTTTCTATGAGGTCTAATATACAGTTGTCAATCATTTCAATTAAGCAGTCACATTCTGCTGACCTATAATATGGGCTACCTTGTGGGGGAACGTAGACGCCCATTAACACCACGTCATGGCTTGTATTAAACATACACTTTGCTAGTTTCAGAACAATCATCTGATCATACGGACAATCAATCCTTTCAACGAATTTAGAAAATGAGTTTTTAACAAGGATTACAATTCCACCTGATCTTCTTCCTTGTGATGTCAATTTAATTGCAGGTGTTGAATGTAATTCATATCCTTTGAACAGGTTGCTTAGGTCGTACGTTTGGTCAACAAAAGTTTCGGTAAGACAAGCTATGTCAAATTTAGCAACGTACCTTTTGAAGTCGCCGTCTCCTAACTTACTGTGTAATCCCTCAATATTCCAGATTAGCATCGACATGGTAAATATATCACTTTTTCCTGGGTTCCCTGAATCACATTTTTCACTGCTTTTCTTCTCTTTGCTTTTGAATCGCTCGGCATTTTGTTGCACTGACTTTCCCTGCTTGTATTCCCCTACAGCCCGTTTTTTGGATTGCGTGTTGCGTGAGTGTGCACTGCTTGAAGGTGTTGGTGTGGGTGTGTGCGTGACGAATCTGCTCTGTCGCTGTCGTTGCTCTGTGTCCGTGGTTCGGCGTCATCAAAGGCCTCACTAGGTCGAGTCGTGGTTCCCGTGCTGGCCTGTGATGTGCGGGGTAAGGTGGCCCCCTCCTCCGTCGGTGATCCGTCGTCAAAACCAGGTGAAGCGTGTCTCGGGCAATGGGAGAAGGGTGAGCCCCGCCCCCTACCACGACCGCAGCCCCGCAACCTTGACCCCTCTGGGCTGGTACTGTGTGTGTTGATGTGTAGTGGCAGGTCGTAGTCAGCTGACGTGGCGCCGGGTGGTTTGTTTACATTCTGTGTGTACTGGTGTGTGTACTGGCGTGTGGTCCGACCTTCCTTGCTGTCATCGGCAGAGTGGTCTTGTCTCTCCCATCTCGCTCTGTGTCTGTCGTTATTGCTGTTGCTGTTGGTGTGTTGTCTTTCTTTTGGCCATTGGTGTCTGTTCTCAGCTGGGCGGTCCTGTCGATTTGTCGGTCTGTAGTTGTTCCGTTCCCACGAGGTATGAGAGTTCCATCCTTCGTTGTCAGTGGAACGACTCTGGTGTCTGTCTTCCCGTGGCTGCTGTATCTCTGCTGCTTCCTGCCTTCCGTCCGGTCTGTAGTTGGGCTCCAGCCTCTGGTACTCTTGCTCCTCCAAGTCGTATGTGTAGGTGCCGTCCTCTGTGATCAGTTTGTCCTGTCGTAGTCTGGCCCTCTTTCCGTCTTCCCTGAGCTGTTTTAGCAGCGGCCCCAGACCCTCCCGTCTACGTCGCACTTTTTTGGTAAAGTCCTCACGGACGTATACTGGTGACCGTATTGCTCTCAGTTCTTTAACGCCTCGTAGAATCGCTTCACGTTGCTTGCTTGATTGGAATTGTACGAGGATGGCAGAGCCAATACGCTGTACATGGCAGATCAGGACAGTCTCATGTATACGCATGTCATGGTAAATCACATCTCTCACCTTGGATTCACAGTCATCCCCGGTCTCACCAAACACGCGTGGTATTCCAAAGAAAAGAAGGTTTTTCCGTCTAGACTCGTTATCCATGGTTTCCACTTTTGCTTCAAGGTTTTCCACCGTCTTTTCTAATTTCTGAGTCAGCGACCGTGTATCTTCACATCGGTCTTCTAGGACATCAATATCGAGCCGTAGCACGTTGTGTTCCCCCTCTACCTCCGCCAGTTTCTTGTTTATGGTACACTCCATTTCACCAAGACGTTTGTCGATGCGTGAGGCTGTCTGTTTGTGACCCTTCTCTGAAATGCTCAACCGGTCAGAGAGCTCGGACACGTTACGTGCAAGTTGGTTGATAGCAGTAAACACACGGTCGAGCTGTTGCTGAGCACTGATGTCGTTGTAGCTGCTCGTGATGCGGTCGTTGTCGTCGGAGGGCGAGGTAGACATGCTGCCACCTTCTCCGTTGATCATGGGTGGCCCTGGGTTTGTTTCGATGTCATTCGCACAGACCAACAGTTGAAGTAGAATGACAGTCAAAAACACACAGTGGACCTGAGCGCTCCTCGCTCTCAGCGTGTATCTAAACATGGCGACTGCGTGTTTTGCACGGGCCTGCATGAAAGAAATGAAGATTGCCACGAAACGGCCACAGATAATCCGAAAAGAATTTGGCTCCGCTGGCATGGTGCAAGCTCCTTATCGTCAGGCCCAAATTTAGTAGGAAAAAGTCAGATGGATGACGATTAATTAATGAAAATCTACTGTAATTGTCAGAGCTCTCTGAAAGGCGACTTCTCCGGGTGAACACTTGTCAATATGTCCAGCGTTTCCCCAGACCTAAGCAGACGACACTGCTTCGCCAAGTTCCAAATACGAACTGGCAAACTGGGAAATGTAAACAAAAAACAAAACTACCTCATCAAAGGTCATACATGTATGCTTTATCGCAAACAAATGAAACCTATCGATATGTTTTATCTTCTCACAAAGTCATGGAGTGCGTGTATCTCTGTTTGGAGAAACACGAACGTCAAGTTTAAGTCAAACCAATTGACCCCTGACACACACATTTTGACCCGTGCACAAGACGTTGTATCGATAAACTAAGCGCAAATAAAAAAATAATAATAAAAAAGCAAAGAACATAGCAACAAGAAATGAAGACATCTGACAAAGCCGAGCAAGCAGAATAACAAGTCTAATGAAAAACAGAGAGGCAATGAGAAACAAGATCGCGATTATCTTTCCTTCGCGGCACGACGCAAATCGTTTGTGTCCTTTGACCCAATTCGTGCAGTGCTGCACGATGCAAATCTTCTGTGACCTTTGACTCAACGTAGCTTCAATATTCGATTACTAATATTTACCACTGAAAACCGAGGGGTGGAATACCGAGAGGGGCAGGGTGGTAGGGCGATGGTGAAATGTAATGAAGAGACACGTGTAGCAATAAGAGAAAACCGATTCTGCAATAACACAAACAAGAACAAAAAACCCAACACTGACCTATATGAATATTTAATCAATAATATGATCGTCTGCGTTGCAGGTGTGCAAGTGAAGGGTTGGGGGGGGGGGGGGGTAACTTGATGATCATTAATTTGTGTGTGTCAGTGTTTGTGTTCATGGACTGATTGTGAGGGAGGGTGAGGGTGGGATGGGGTTTTGGTGTGGGTATGAAACGAGCAAAATACCCACACCACAAAATCTTGGAGGCAAAAAACACTCGCCGTCGCATCATTTTGTCCGCACAATATTATATGCACCAACAACCGGAAAGAAAGGTGACAATGGAAAAAGACTCATCTTTGCTTCCTGCGATTCCTTGCCCCCGACTCGAACGTCGCACGATAATCCACATAACAGATCTGTTGTGAGATGGTCAACGCTGACTGTGCAAGCAAATCACCTCGTTTGAAATACGACAATCCCATCGCTCGAATGCAACATGTGGGCACTATCGTCTCAAAGGCGCTTACTGTTGGTTTCACACACCACTCTGTAGTCGGAACCTACAGAACTTCGCATCCTCAAACCTGACATACTTGTCTCAACATTATAAACTCAAATCACACACAGTAAGTTGCTTTCGCACGCCAGCTTTGAACAACGTGCTGGGGCCCCGAACATGCATTATAATAACAGAACTCGCGTTTCAAACCATGGCTCCCTGTGTTGATTTTTCACTTAATGTTGAACCACCAAAATGATGACAAAAACGATGTTTGATGGTTTGTTGCCAGACCAGCTTTTTTGTCGGTCCTCGGGGGGCATATCGACTTTTGTTTCATATTTATTGACCGCGGCCTTCGGCCTTGGTCAATAAATATGAAACAAAAGACGATATGCTCCCCCTCGGACCGACAAAAAAGCTGGTCTGTCAACAACCCATCAAACATCTTATATTAGCAGTGTTTACGTATTAATGAACGTACGACTCACAGCTAGAAGGGCAACCAATGATGTTAAATTTAGCAAAGACATGTTGACTCAATTGTGGCATGAAAAAGATGCAAGCGAGCAATGCTTCCGATACTTTCGATTCAAAAGTTGCACAAAGGAGTCGTTTGAACGAGTGTAGTTGACAAGACAACTAGAGACGACGAGAGAGTACAGTAGCGAGAGTGAGAGAGAGGGAGAGAGAGAGAGAGAGAGAGAGAGAGAGAGAGAGAGAGAGAGAGAGAGAGAGAGAGAGAGAGAGAGAGAGTGAGAGTGAGAGTGAGAGAGAGAGAGGAGAGCGAGAGAGAGAGAGAGAGAGAGACATTGTTTTTGAGCGGATTGGTGGGGTTGCGGGGGTGGGGCGAAAAAGAAAGGCCCTGTGGGGAATTTGACGTCGGCTTGTGCACACACACACGCACACAAAGGACAAAAGTCTCCTACATGAGACATATTCAAACCTTTTTTTCCCCTCAATGCCGTTGGGTCCGATTTGGACGTGAGTCATCGAGTGGCGAGTGCGGGCTGTGTGATGTAGCCTTGTTGAATTCACGCACGATTCACATTCCTGCTGCGCAACGCAGACACGGGTTATTCAGCAATTGGGACCCGACACTTTTTTTTCTCTTTTTTTCACACTCCTGCATGTCGGGCTTTTTCAACTCCTGTTTTGTTTTACTAACAGTATAACCCTTCTTTAAAACCTAAAAAAAATCTGGAGAAAATGAGGTCTTGAACGGAAGAGAACCTCAAAATTGAGGAAAATGTACAGACGCTGCAAACAGAAGTTCTGGGGAGCCGAAGTTTACACAAAAAAAGAGATTTGTGTGTGTGTGTGTGTGTGTGTGTGTGTGTGTGTGTGTGTGTGTGGAGGGATATGATGGTTTAAAAAACACAACGGGGGCGGGCAGAGGGGTCGTAAAGGGGGGGGGGGGGGGGGTCCGCTGTGGAAACCGGAGCTGCTTGCTGTTATCTCGTTGCTTCCTGTGTAAAGCGCGACGCCATGTCGCAGATCACGATGACATGGACAAATCTCTTTTTCATCGGAGCGGAATGACTGGGAAATAATGTTGTGCTTCTGCATGGTGTTGCTATTCGAGACAGAGAGATTTTGTTGTTGAAAACTGCATGTTGCTTGATGTTTGTTTAATTATCCAAACGGCTGTTGACATTTAGGAATGGCGGGAACTTCGACGCTAGTCTGTTCAAAACTGACACGAGCTACCGAAATTATAGTCTCTTGAAACTGAGAGGTGTATTGAGGAGAGCATGTTGCTTGATGCTTCTTTAATCATCCAAAAGGCTGTCGACATCCGAAAATAGCGGCTCTGGTCTGTCCAAAACACGATTTGCCAATCAGTCACTGGACAAGTAACGTCGTGGATCGTTGACATAACGGTTGCCAGGACTTTGTCATTAAATTTGATTGGACACAATTTGATTTGACGGTGGATGAAAATAATAACTTGAAAAATAACCTGAAAGTTCGTTGACACAACGTGACCCTGTTCATGTCAGTACAGTTGGGTGGACACAACTTGATTCTCCGGTCACCCGACTTGGACGACGCTTGTTACTGGAAAAGCAACATTATATTTTAAGTTCGTTGACAGAACCTTCCTGTCTTCACATCACTTGACTTGGTTTTGGTGGTCAACAGCTGGCTGTACCCGATTTGGACGAAGTCAAGTGTATTATTTAAAAAGTAAAGTGGAAATTTGTTGACACAACTGTGAGATCGGCCCGAATCTCATTTGAATATGATCGCTGTTGAGTGTACAATTTACACAATCACAGGTATATTATCTATAAATAATATCATGTGCTTGTGACACAACCTGGTTATATAGTAATCCGCTTGCTGTATCCGACTAGTAGGACGAAGCTGTCATCCCGCAGTGGGGCACTGCGGTTATGAAATTAAAGGCCCCTCCTGTTTTTGGAACCGCAGGAGCTTTCTAGTTTGCTGTTGGGTAGATTTTTGGTTCCTCTTTCCTGTCATGCTCTCTTTTTCTTCATGAATTCTTTTCTTTTTTCTGCCTTCTTGCTCATTCACCTGTATTTTTTTCCAAAAATCTCTTCTCTTGCCGCTTGTCTCGCGATTCATGTATAGTTTAATCTGTTAGTGTTCTGATGTAAGTCCAGCAGTAGATAGGTTAAGCCTATTTTAACATACTGGAAACTGGTAATCTTCCAGTAGGTATTAATTTAGTTTTACTAAAGCCTGCTGGGACACAAGTAATGGGTTAGTGCATTTGTAAACAGGAATCGCTTGACAAGTGGCCCCCTTCATCCCCCCCTTCCTCGTCCTGATATGGCTCTGCGTAGTCGGCTGGACGTTAAGCAACAAATAAACAAACAAACAAACAAACGAAGCTGTCATCAAAAAGAAACGTTGATATCCATTGACACAACGGAGTCTCCTTCCATTACAGTTGAGTGGACACAGCTAGCTTCATCTCGAGAAGCTGTATCCGTTATCGTTTGATACGCTATGCCGAAGTTCGTGGACGTGGGAGTCCCCTGTCATTACAGCTTGGTGGCCACAAATTCATCCGGTTCTTGTCAAAAAAATCACGGTGAAGTTCGTTGACACGACTGTTACGTGGTCACCGTTCAGTTGGGTGGACACGGCAAGGTCCAGTTGTCATCCAGCGTCTATCCTGTGGCTTGTGGTACCCGACGCGCCAGACGCCAGGAGTTGTATGTAGCCATGTTCGCGCTGGAGCAAGACGATGAGGCGTTGGCAGCTTGGCGGTCAGCAACCTGGGGTGCGAGGGGTAAGCACAGTATGTAGTGCGTTTACTTGCTTATGGACAGTGACTTTTGTATAATTTACAAGAACAAAAATGTCATCAATCATTGAGAGAAAGTGTTGTGTGTGGCAAAGTGCGCGCTGTATAGTGCATAGCAAGCTGAGACCTTGGCGGTCCACAACCCAGGGTTATAGGACAGTAAGGGGTAGGTAAGCACTGTATGGTGTGTCCCTATCACTTAGGCTATGGACAATGACTTTTTGTTTTGAATTACCATAAAAACATCTTTACGAGTACATTAGAGCGAGAGTTGGTTGTGGCCATGTGTGCACTGAAGCAAGAGGACGATCATCGCGGTTCTCAACTCGAGGGGCAAGCAAGGCATAGTGCAATCCTTAGCCGAGAACAGCTTTTGGATTAACTAGAAAAAAATATGCTTTTGTACCATTGTATGAGAATGTTGTGCTCAAGAGGTCTGGTACTTTTGTGTGTGTGTGTGTGCATCATGTGCTCTTTTCGTTTTCGCTTGGTTTGTGCCAAACATACCATGTTCCAACCCAAGAAAAGCTTTTTCTTTCTCAACCCAAGTAGACACACTTCATGACGTAAAGGTTCAACAAGGTGAGGGAAAACGCATGTTTTGAGCCAGGAAAGTGCGATTTGCCGAGTGAACAAGCGAAACTACAAAAAACACAACAATTTTCTTTTCATGCAACTCAGTCTCACATGCCACAACAGTCTTGTCTGAACTGAGATCCAGAATCCACCGTCCGCAGCTTTTAAAACGCACTATATACCGTGTACAAGCATTTCTAAAAGTTTTTGACAGTGCTGCATTGTTTATCTCTGCACATTTGGAGGGCTGTGAAGTGAACGATGAAGAGGTGTGAGACATCCACTCTTTGTTTTCAGTGCTGTAGGCTTGGCGGTTTTAATGTCCTTGGTCTTTCGCAGGGAAGTTTTTCTTCACCTTTGTATTGTGCATGGTGCTGCTTGCAAGGTTGGTTGACAAATCTAGAAGTTACTGTGAGTTTGGTTAAATCTAGAAGTTACTGTCTTCTTCTGCGTTCGTGCGCTGAAACTCCCACGTATTTTACGTGTATGACCGTTTTTTTTACCCCGCCATTTAGGCAGCCATACGCCGTTTTCGGAGGAAGCATGCTGGGTATTTTCGTGTTTCTATAACCCACCGAACTCTGACATGGATTACAGGATCTTTTTCGTGCGCACTTGGTCTTGTGCTTGCGCGTACACACGGGGGTGTTCGGACACCGAGGAGAGTCTGCACACAAAGTTGACTCTGAGAAATAAATCTCTCGCCGAACGTGGGGACGAACTCACGCTGACAGCGGCCAACTGGATACAAATCCAGCGCGCTACCGACTGAGCTACATCCCCGCCCTAGAAGTTACTGTGAGTTTGGTTAAATCATCTGTGTTGCTGAAGAGTTGGCTGTTTTACTTTTCTTCCATCGTCCATGCCAAACTTTGTCACGTATTTGAACCATTATCTTGCTTGTTGCTATACTCTTTGTTTTCTGTATATATTTTCTCTGTGGAAAGATCTGCGATTTTGGATGCCGCACCTAATGACAATGCTTTTGCGCCATGCAGAAGGAAAGTTACAACTTTCTAAAGAGAAGAGAAGATCATTGTTCTAAAAAGTTAGACGGTTCGTCTTGTAAGGCCAGGGATCAATTTGTTTTTTGTCGCTTTGCGGACTCATACAGTCAATATGGGACAGCATGGGACTGGATGGCCGAGTGGTAACGCACTTGCGCTCGGAATCGAGAGGTTGCGTGTTCGACCCTGGGTCAGGCCGCTATTTTCTCCCCCCTTTCCTAACCTAGATGGTGGGTTCAAGTGCTAGTCTTTCGGATGAGACGAAAAACCGAGGTCCCTTCGTGTACACTATATTGGGGTGTGCACGTTAAAGATCCCACGATTGACAAAAGGGTCTTTCCTGGCAAAATTGTATAGGCATAGATAAAAATGTCCATCAAATACCCGTGTGACTTGGAATAAAGGCCGCGAAAGGTGAATGCTCGCCTAACAGGCTTGATGTTTGCTGGTCGATGTGAATGCGTTATATATTGTGTGTAAAAAATGTTAATGAGGATGCATGATGTGGTTTCATTGAAAATGCAGGTTAGCAGGAGGGCATGGGATTAGCTTTGAAGTTCACAACCTGGACGATTGTGTCTGCTTTGTGAATAGGGGAAACCGCTTTGTTGCTGTAATGTGAGCGATGCATTCTTCTTATGGTGCGAGTTTATCCATTGGCATGTCATGATTTTAAACGTATGTTTCTGACAGCATGCCATTACATTCAAGCGTAGGCTAATGGGAACTGTCACGAGTGTCTGACGGAAGTGACAGTTAAATTTATGCACTGCGACTAGACCTTCAGCATAACGAGATACGTGTTGATGTACACGAAAATATGTCTCGCTTTCTAAGCTTTGTAGGAAAAGTTTTGTTGTTGAATTTTTGAGACAGTTCTTATTAATCTGGGGCAGTCATCAATACCCCGGATGATCTAAGCATAACGAAATACATGTCTAGGTTTAGATCTGTCAAAAATAGTTACGTTTTGAAAGCCGTTCAAATGATTTTTAAGTCTCAATATCCCTTTAAAACAACATAATTTTGTATGTCATAATAGCTATAAAAATATCATAAATAAATAAGCATTTTGTATGCTTTAGTTAAAATGCAATTTCGAGTTATATGGTTACGGATATATATACTTGAGTGCACATCACTTGTCTATCGATCAAGAACGGTTTCGGTTTATTTAAAAGGATATGTGCTCGCTCTGACAGCTCATTACACTATTACATCATGCATTCACGCCTCTAGCTATAAAGAACAGCGTAGGCGTTACATACCCCCCGCGGGTTAGGGGGAGTCCCATATTGGTTGGGACGAGAAAAAATTTACCCGATGCTCCCCAGCATGTCGTAAGAGGCGACTAACGGATTCTGTTTCTCCTTTTACCCTTGTTAAGTGTTTCTTGTATAGAATATAGTCAATTTTTGTAAAGATTTTAGTCAAGCAGTATGTAAGAAATGTTAAGTCCTTTGTACTGGAAACTTGCATTCTCCCATTAAGGTAATATATTGTACTACGTTGCAAGCCCCTGGAGCAAATTTTTGATGAGGGCTTTTGTGAACAAGAAACAATCGACAAGTGGCTCTATCCCTTCTCCCCCCTTCCCCCGTCGCAATATAACCTTCGTGGTTGAAAACGACGTAAAACACCAAACAAAGAAAGAAAGAAAGTAGGCGTTACATCGTAGAAAACTGTGTTTAAAAGGTTGGTGAGTGAGGGGCGTCTTGGACATGATTCTGGAAGACTGGAGTCATTGTTCTTCAGACTATACTCGCTTAAACTTGTTAGTGTCAGCCTTGCTTCCATAAGTGCCTTTCATGCCCTAACAGCCTACTTAGCAATGTAGTTATGAACAGTATGCTGGAGGTGGGGGGTAGTTATTGATGAGATTGTTGTTGTCAGTGGTCATTAACTATTCCTTGAACCCGGCTCGTTGATGAAAAAATTGTAAGTGGATTTGTGCATGTTGGCAGTGGGTAAATACGGAGGTTTAAGGTAGTTGTTGGAAGAAGAGACAAAGCATTATGTTTTAGATCCGCTGCTGAAACTGCTGTCCGTAAATCGTAAATGGCTTTGCAGTGCTGAACCTAGTGGAAAAGGGAGGACAAAGAAAGGAGAGCAGCCTGTCGTGTAATCAAGTCAGAAACAAGAGCTTAGAGTTGGCTTTAGTAGGTCCGCTGTGATTTTTGTTTTGTTTTGTCTGGTCGATACGAGTCTTAGAAAGCTAGATATTGCAGTATCCCGAAGAAGACACTATTGCCGATGGGAGAGCAGACGCGCTAGTGAACGATGGTATCACCGATGGAAGCAGATACAGACACACGATAGAATCAAAAGGTACAGTGGTAACTACGATGAAAGGACAACCCGAAGTGTCTGTACGTTACATATAGGTGTCCTTTCACGACAGGCACATTTTAGTCAAGATATTGGGACGACATAAGGTGTCTTTTATTGGGAAATGTCCTACCACTGTATTGTTGGAAAAGCTTTAAACATTACGAAATAGATGGTATTTTTGGGACGGCGACGTGCAGATGCGCGATCACAGAGATATAAAAAGGTCTTTATCTCTGTGCGCGCGATACAATGAAGGTATCACCGGTAGAAGCTAGGTACAGACGTACCACAGAATAAAAAGTAGGGGACAAAAAGCCACAGCACAGGAAGTGCAAGGCTATAACACTCCACACACCGAGAACATTCACTTTCTCTGCCACTTGATTAGCACATGGCGCCAAGTAGGGGAGAGAACGCCCCGCTACTCCACTGCTGCTGTGAGCTGTCCAGACCTGCTTCATTACTGTCGTAATGGCAACCCAAGGAGGTGATGATATCTGCAATCACACAAACGTTAGGCCCAGAGTTCGTTTACCTCACTGGAGATGGATGTCCGCATGAACATTACAACCAGACCATCCATTGCCAGCGTGGGGGGGATAATTGGCTATTTCTCTGTAAAGATGACTCACGACGGAAGATTTATAAGGCCAAAAAAAAAAAGAGGTCTGTTTACGGTAACATAGGCCAAAAAAATAGGGTCGGTAGGTCGGGAATTTTTTTTTTTTCCAAAAAAACCATATTTTTACGTTATTTTGCAAAAAAAACCAAAAGATTTTTTTTTTCTTTTTTTTTTCCCCAAATGCCAAAAAAAAGTCTAGGGTCGCGCGAAAAAAATAGGGTCGGTCGGGTACCGTAAACAGACCTATTTTTTTGGGGGGCCTAATATTTACTGTGTGGAGAGTGTGAGGTTTGCTTGCTTACATTCACGTGTCCGCCCCTGCCCAGTACTGCTGGTGTTGTCTTAACAGTTGCAGAAAGTGAGGGTTTGGCTTGGAAAGAACTCCGTAGAATTTTAGAGCATGCTCGACCGGGATAGTGGTTGATGGAATATATATTCGATGCTGAACTAGTTTTGAACTTCACGAAGAGACATGAAGTACTGACACAAAAAAAAGATACACACGTAAAGTAATGGTGCATAAAAACGGAGAGAAAGAATGCAAGGAATGCTCTACTAAAAGATAAACGTTTGATTAAAGTTAAACATCACCAAGACAAATGGATCTACAGACGAAAGCAGCCAGCAATCAAGTTACTTACTTCATACATTCTTATTAGACAGTGTAACAAAATTAATGCACACTGCAGTATCTCCATCCTGTCGGCCTCTCTTTGCCATCTATATGTATTTGTTCTTCCGTACTACGCACATGCATGCACTTACCCGAGATTCCAAATACGCTAGAGAGGTTGATAAAGTTGTGAATTATCTGATTATTTCCCCCTGGAATTGCTTTCAAGAGAGACAAAAAAGAAGGGAAAAAACCCCACTAACACTCTGATACGTGTTTTTAAACGTCTTTCCCTCGTTTACAGCTTACTTTTTGGTCCACGGGATGAACTGTTGATGGAAGAAGCAACCAGTGGTTGAACTTGTGGCACGTCAGAAATTCTGACAGCCAACTTCGTGATCGATCAGTAGACGGGGTCAAGAAGAAGACATGAGGTTGATGGAAGGGGATCTAAGAGACAGAGACAGGAGGGAGGGTGTGTGCGTGAGTGTGAGTGTGTGTTCGCGCTCTTTTAAGAGGTAACTATGGTGAGGAAAGAGAGAGAGAGAGAGAGAGAGAGAGAGAGAGAGAGAGAGAGAGTGTGTGTGTGTGTGTCTCAGATCGAGAGGTAATTATAGCGGTTGAAATGATGGTGATGAAGGACGTTGCAGTGGGTGAAGGGGGTGGGGGTAGATGAGGGGATTTGTAGATGATATCGTCCCAAATTAGTGGCGCTGGAGAAGGATCGGGTTGGTGAGTAGCGGTGGTCAATTGGTTTTGGGAGAGGATTGAGGCCAGGCGATCTCTCCTCAGGCGAGAACATCGCTGGACCCCAAGCCGATTGCCGTGTCCGATGTCATCTCCTTGGACCCGGAAAATCCATAACGCTCATCCGTTCTGACTCTCATCACAGACGTGCTACCTCTTTGGTCTGGTATTGTTGCTGTCTACTGGCTTGTGTAGCAGAGGCTGAAGTCATTTGCCTTTTCGCTGCACAGGACGCTAAAGTAAAGCATCATTGGTCAAGGGAAACGATATGATGCGTAGCTGATTAATGACAAATTTGATACCGCGCGTGCAGGTGTGTGTGTTTGTGTGTGAGAGAGAGAGAGAGAGAGAGAGAGAGAGAGAGAGAGAGAGAGAGAGAGAGAGAGAGAGAGAGAGAGAGAGAGAGAGGCAGGGGGAGGGGGGTGGGGCGTGGCGCATGAGCAAAGAGGGGCCCTGGGGGAATTTGACGGCGGCTTTTGCACGGAAGGAGAGAGAGAGAGAGAGAGAGAGAGAGAGAGAGAGAGAGAGAGAGAGAGATATGCAGTAAATCCCCGTTATCGAAGTCATGCTCATTACTTATTTATACATAATTATCAACAGAGACAGATTTGGTGTCAGTCTTCATGGCACGTAGTCTCTTAGCTCGCATTCGTGGCTATTGTAGCATATCAGACAAAGGCAGACGCACTGTAGCTTAGTTCCTTGATGGCCAGTCTGGATCCCACGTGGTAGCGACCTTCAATGTAAGACGGCATTCTGAGTTACTAGGGTGGACGTCAGTGGTATGGGGTAGTTGTCGATGTGTACTTAAAAGTGTGTATGAATTCAGTCACATCTTCTACCTCATAAAAATGACGGTCATTTCTGCTGTCATTTGGAGGCTGGTTTGTTTGATTGACAACGACAGAAGGTCCAGCATGGCTATGTGGACTACCGCTGACGTCGAGAGGGTAGAGACGCATTCCGTCGTGAAATGAAAGGGCCTAAGGAACGTTGGCTCGCGAAGCACGCCAATTGCATGGGAATGGTGTGTCTGCCACTTCATGGAACTCATTGTGCAAATGTCAGGTATCATCGCCACCTTACATGCTGACTTCTTACGACTTCTTACGCCAGGCCTCCTGCGCCTGTCACTGTCTCTAACTTACCACCACAGGGGCTTGTGTCGGAACTTGTGTTAGAGTGCTCACTTCGGCAGCTAGTCATAACCATACCCTCTTCCTATATTCCAAGCTTTCGCAAACTCTCGCGACCTTCGAAGCACCAACATTTAACTAACACACGCACGCATGCACGCACACAAACACACGCACGCACACGCACGCACGCACGCACGCACACACACACACACACACACACACACAGACAGACAGACACACACACACACACATACACACACACACACATATACACACACATACACACACACTAGTAGAAGAAGAAGGCAAAGAAGGAGAGAAGAAACTAATCAAGATGGTTAACATTAGTGTGCAGGCGATTTACAATAATAATAATTGATAATACAAACTCCAGTACTCACAACTATACACAGCACACAGCCTGAGCATTCTGATAATCATCGCTCCACGGCTATCGCCAGTTGTCTCTCTGACCGGACGCGAAAGTCCAACGCGAATCTATCAAAACAAGAATACATAGTTATCTCCCATATGTTGTTCGCGAGCAGTGTTCGCGAGACGAAAATGATTGCAGATTGGCCGACTTCGACAGAGATCTCCGTTCTGTTCTTCACAGTTATGATAAAGACATCGTTCTAAGGTCAAAACAAGTCGAAATTTTGTGACTGCTACCGGAAGGAGACCGTAATATATGGTTGCATCACTGTCAAAAAAATCGTCTGCTCCAGCGAGCGCCGAAACCAAACGGTTGATTATCACGTGACACTTATGCCATATTTAGAGTTGTTTGCACAGTAAATACAGCCGCGAAAAATAGCTCGCTTGAAACTGTCTTACATATCAATTCCTTTGTAATTTAAAAATTACACAACACCATGAAAAATCATTATCGACGATCGCGAATCTGCTTACATCCATAACACATTACGAAAAGATCTAAATAATATGTAAAAAATCGGTTTCCTCAGGGATAGAATGAGCCGAACTCATTTTGACCTGAGGTCAGGATGACAGCCTGAGGTAATACAATTACCTACTTGTCGGCTTCTTCCTTGTCTGTGCACACAAGCCTCTCTAGTCTATTCTTCTTCCCCTTTCCACTCTTCCAGTCGCGTGTCTGTTATTGTTCCATTTCCCCTATGCCTTCCTGTCTGCTGCGGATGCTGGACGATTGTCTATTTGCATTTATGTGATTATCGCTCTTGATATCGGCAGCTGCTTTCGAGCCCGGCGTTTTCTGTGATTCAGTTATGATCATGTCTGATGTTCGGTATGAGACTGTGCCATGATTGTGTGCTGTGCATTGGCTTAGTTACCTTCCTGTGATCTTGTGAAATGTAGTCGGTTTATATTAGTCGATTTTTAGAAGATGTAATAAAAAACAAAATACTTTTAAAAACAGCTGGGTTTTTTCAGAGAGGTGGGATGAGAAGGGAGATTGAAAGAGAGAGAGAGAGAGAGAGAGAGAGAGAGAGAGAGAGAGAGAGAGAGAGAGAGAGACAGACAGACAGACAGACAGACAGACAGACAGACAGACAGAGAGAGAGAGAGAGAGAGAGAGAGAGGAGGGTGGAGAGAGAGAGAGAGAAAGAGAGAGAGAGGAGGGTGGAGAGAGAGAGAGAGAGAGAGAGAGAGAGAGAGAGAGAGAGAGAGAGAGAGCGCGCGTGCGTGTTTAAAAGATTACCGATGCATTTAACACAGCCTAAGAGCATCCACATTATCAACGCCATATCTGCAAAATAATGTATATCACATGCTTACAACTCAAGACAAACCTGCGATCGCATGACGCAAAGCCAATTCCCAATAGAGTCATATTTTTTTCTGCCCAGCTAAACACCATTATGACCTCTGTAAACCAAACACACTTCGAGTTGAGCACTTGGTTACTTCACTTCTCAAGGGAAACATTCTCTTGCCTTCCCAAAGATGCATGCCTTGCTGTTCGCCAGAATTCCTCAGTCTTATTTTCTTCTCTTGCAACGCGCGTAATATAATATGTACAGTAAACCCTCCCTTAGAACCAAAAAAAAATAAAAAATAGAAAAGAAGAAGTAGAAGAAGTAGAAGAAGAGAAAATCAGGTGTTGAAATGGAGGGATTCTTAAAACTGGAGGTAAATTGTAGAGAAACAGGTTATGAAGAAAAGAACCCTCTGAGCAAGCAAGTTTCAAGTTTCAAGTTTTTTATTAGTCCATAACCCCTGGGGGCATTTTGAACAATAAATACAATCAATACAATCAAATTCTTGAAAGGAAGAGTTGGGGTTGGTTGGGGGGAGTTTTGAATTGGGGGTTCTAAAAAAAAGGAAATTTCACTGTACTTGAAAAGGTGAACGAAGCAAAGTTTTTTCTGCAGCTACCGTAGAAGTATAGAATGTTGTAGATGGGATGGGAGGGTATGGAGACAATCATTGGAGACAGGTGGTAGAGCCATCTCAACACGCTCGAGTGTAGAGACTTCACGCACAGGCAGGCTGGAAGCAGTCAGTATATAGCAAGTGCTATAATAGTTTACGCAAGGGGTTTGGGTTTAGTTGCCGCGGCGCTTGTTTTGTTTCGTTTCCGCGAGACTGGTGTTTGTAAACCCGTGAGCTGATTTCAGTCATTGTTGTGCGGTGTAACTTTGTGATGTTGTTGGTGTTTCCATTGGCAAATATCACAGTTCAAGACAGCATTCCGTTTTTACATTTAGTCAAGTTTTGACTAAATGTTTTAACATAGAGGGGGAATCGAGACGAAGGTCGTGGTGTGTGTGTGTGTGTGTGTGTGTGTGTGTCTGTCTGTCTGTGCGTGTGTGTGTGTGTAGAGCGATTCAGACCAAACTACTGGACAGATCTTTATGAAATTTTACATGAGAGTTCCTGGGTATGATATCCCCAGACGTTTTTTTAACTTTTTTTGATAAATGTCTTTTATGACGTCATATTCGGCTTTTTGTAAAAGTTGAGGCGGCACTGTCACACCTTCATTTTTCAATCAAATTGATTGAAATTTTGGCCAAGCAATCTTCGACGAAGGCCGGGCTTCGGTATTGCATTTCAGCATGGAGGCTTAAAAATTAATTAATGACTTTGGTCATTAAAAATCTGAAAATTGTAATTAAATTTTTTTTTTTATAAAATGATCCTAAATTACTTTTATTTTATTCTTTATTGTGTTCTGATTCCAAAAACATATAAATATGTTATATTCGGATTAAAAACACCGCTCTGAAAATTAAAAATATAAAAATTATGATTAAAATTAAATTTCTGAAATCGATTTAAAAACAATTTCATCTTATTCCTTGTCCGTTCCTGATTCCAAAAACATATAGATATGATATTTTTGGGTTAAAAACACGTTCAGAAAGTTAAAAAGAATAGAGATATAGAAAAGCGTGCTATCCTCCTCAGCGCAACCGCTACCTCGCTTTTCTGGATTGTTAATTTCACCGCCTTTGCCACGAGCGGTGGACAGACGATGCTACGAGTGTACTAATCTTGCAGAAAAAATGCAATGCGTTCAGTTTCATTCTGTGAGTTCAACTTAGCTTGACTAAATGTTGTATTTTCGCCTTACGCGACTTGTTACCCTTTATACTTGCCCTTTCCAGACTTGTGTCAAGCTGCTGTTGAATACCATGTCATGTGCTTTTATTCTTTTTTGGACTTTCAGCCAGACGAATTGGGGTAGTAAAAAAAAAGAAAAACTATGACAGAATGAGATAACGAAGGAAAGAAACAGAAAATGGGTATTTTTGTTATTGTGCACCAAGGGATATGTGTAATCAGAGTTCTGTTCTTGTTTTTGCCTTTCCTCTTCTTTTTGGCCATCTTGCTTTGTGTTTGTTTGTGTGTTGTTTGTGGCTGTTCTCTTTGTTATAAAAGAAATCCTCCTGCTCTGCATGCCAAAATCTACTGAGCTGCCACATTTTTTGCTTTTTAAAAAGAGAGGGAAGCCATGTTTTTGTTTGGGTTTTGTGTCGAGCATGTGGAGTGACGCAGAATGTTCAGGGGGTGTGTTTGCTCCAGATATCGATAAACAAATCCAGCTCAGATGGCAGCAGGGGTAACGCAGAGAATCTCGAATAACTCGATCAATTCCAATAATTGACATACCCGGTAAAAGCAAATGTGAGGAAAATTATAAACACACATGTGGAGGGATACATGATTTGTGTGTGTGTGTGTGTGTATGTGTGTGTGTGTGTGTGTGTGTGTGTGTGTGTGTGTGTGTGTGTGTGTGTTTATGTGTGTGTGTGTGTGTGTGTATGTGTGTGTATGTGTGTGTGTGTTATGTGTTATGTGTGTGTGTGTGTGTGTGTGTGTGTGTGTGTGTGTGGTCGGTTTATAATAATCAAAGGTTGGAAGACAAACAGCTTTTTTATTTTAGTTGGTTTACTGATGTGTTTGAAATGCACAAAACAGACCCAGCAAGATATAAATTATACACGGCACCTTGCAGACTGATTGACATTACGTATGCCAAGACAGGCTGCAGAGAGCTGAAGATGAAATTTACAGCATGTAAATAAATGTTGCGTCGCATCTGATGGCCGTACTTGAAAAGCAATCATTGCCACAGTGAAAGGTATGCGCTGTGTCTCGGCGTCTGGACACTTCATTGTTGGAGATACCTGCCGCAGGTAGCTGAGGTGTAAATCCAGATCAGTTGGTTTTATGCCAAGACGCTGCCCTTCTGGCTTTTAGCGAGATATTTGCAAAGATGAAGACGAACTCGAGAAGAGATGTTTTCGAGCTGCAGAATTCAATGATTAGTTTGGTTTTGGCATTGCCAGGCTTTTCTTTCAGCTGTGGTCGTCGAATATTTGTATCTATCTATATATATATATACGACTTGTGTCTGTGTGTGTGTGTGTGTCCGCGATGCCAAGCCAAAGTTCTCGATCGATCTTTTTCAAATTTGGAGGCCATATTCAGCTACATCCCGGACACAACCTCATCGATGAGATATTTCAACACGTGCTCTCAGCGCGCAGCGCTGAACCGATTTTGGTTTTTCTCTGGATCCATTTCCAGTA
The DNA here is from genome assembly GCF_037325665.1 of Littorina saxatilis. Lineage (NCBI taxonomy): Eukaryota > Metazoa > Mollusca > Gastropoda > Littorinimorpha > Littorinidae > Littorina > Littorina saxatilis. The sequence goes on from NC_090246.1 coordinate 18,448,981, forward strand.
ACTCTTCCTTATCTTCTCCAGTGTTTTTAGCGTTTACCTCCCTTCCTTCGTGTGGCGTCAATCCATATTCCCGTTTCTATTTTTAGAAGGTCACTGTCGACAACGCTCAATCCATATTCCCGTTATACTATTTTTAGAAGGTCACTACTCTTCTCCAGTGTTTTGCGCGTTTATCTCCCTTCCTTCGTGCGGTGCGCCGGCAAAGCCGGCGTACACCCGGCAAAGCCGGGTCCCCGGCGCAGCCGGGTATTCGGCTCGACTTTTTCCCGGCGCAACCGTACCCGGCAAAGCGGGTATTCATCTAGTTACTCTATACGTCGGCAGGGCACATTTTTCAAATAAATTTATTTGAACTATGCAGTTTATTGTCAGGTTCTTCCTCCTGTTTTAATCAGGTCAATAACTTTACATTTATTACTAACCCTAAATGGGGTAGCCAATAAGAAACAAGTCGCGTAAGGCGAAATTACAACATTTAGTCAATCTGTCGAACTCACGGAATGAAACTGAACGCACTGCATTTTTTTCACCAAGACAATACAGCTTCGTCAATCCTCGCGACAAGGAAATCGCTCACGTTTCACGTGCAAAACGAAGTGAAATGAACCAGCCAGTACAGCGCGGTAGCGTTTTGCGCTACTCAGGAAAGCGCGCTTTTCTGTATTCTTTTTAATTTTGTTAGCTTCTTTTTAATACAGACACAGCACATCTGTATGTTTTTCAAATCAGGAATCGATAAAGAATAAGATTAAATCATTTTTGGATGGATTTATTAGATTTTAAAAACAGAAGCAGCAATTACCTTCATGATAATCAGAAATAAAGACATCACCATTCTCATCATCATTCTCAGCGGCAGCAGCGACGACAACAACAACAACAACAACAACAACAACAACAACAACAACAAAATTTAATGAAGCATGCTAAAGAAAACCATTTTGACTGTCGACGAAGCAAAGAAACTCAGTCGCTCAGTTTTAATAATGAAAACAACGCTGAGTTATTAGCAGGGCCTTCAGTTCAGTGCCCTGTATATATACTGCTCGTGCAATGTGAAACTTGTCAAGGGCCAGTGCTGTCAGTTCCTCGTCCATCTGCCTGTCTGCGCAGACCTGCATGGTGCATGGTGCTGGTAATGGTAAACTGTTCCCTTCACTTTGGCCGCCCTCATGTCGCTCTACCAAAGAAAGATTCCCTCTGTATGACGGCTTACTTGTGCCAAAACCTGGGGTTACCCATTATCACGTGATAATTACTAATTAACGCTGTCAGTTACTGTTTTCACTCGTTATTTACTCATTTTCCCGGGATAATTAGTAATTTTCACGGGAAAATGACTAATTTTTAGTTTTGGCACTAGCAATCCGTCAGGAAGTGAGCCAAAACTAAAAATTAGTAATTAACAGGTGAAAGTTAGTAATTTTCCCGGGAAAATTAGTAATTAACACGTGAAAACGGTAATTATCAAGGGAAAATTACTAATTTTCCCTTAATAATTACAATTATGAGGTTTTGGCACTAGTAAGCCGTCATACCTCTGCACAATCTGTGCCTCTACCACTATATACCGGTACACTTGATGCCACGTGGAGTGCCTCCATCAAAACTCATTACCCTCCTTACGTCAGCTCTAAAGATACGATCCTTCTCATGTATGTCAACCACCATAAATCTGTCCAAGCTTGTATGTGGGGTAATGGCGTCCTCCAACTTGGACATATACTACACAACAACAGCCTGGCTTCTTCCTGTGCAGAGTAGGATGTTTCCTGAATCAACTGAACGGGTAAACACGGATGTCATTTACGAAATAATTCCGACCCTGATCAGAAACCAGGAAAAAAAAATAAAAAAAATAAAAAAAATAAAATAAAATCCCTGCGCTTAGAACTGTACCCACGGAATACGCGCGATATAAGCCTCATATTGATCGATTGATTGATTGAATGTGTGAAAGTGAAAGAATGTTGTTTAATATCACGTGCAGAAGCCTAGACTCTTCAGTCGCTGTGAAAAGAATCACCTTCACGAGAAGGACGGTACTTTTAAAGGAGCTGTTCTTGCCAAGAAACGGTTTGAAATTTGCGTCAGAAGTTATAATTACATACATTGTTTGGTTGAGGGTATTTTTACCAGACGCCCCTAGTTGGAACCGAGGATGTTAAAATTAAACTGTGTTCATTCATACACTCTATGAAAAGTCATTACCCTCGTTACGTCATCTTTAAAGGAGCTGTATTTTGTCAAGAAACAGTTTAAAATTCGTTTTAAGAATTGAGATTACTCGTTTGAAGAGCATCATCTCTGGATGACCCTACTTGGCGTCCGTTGGTGTTAAATATCAACTTCATTAAAATCATTCATACATTATTTGGCTTTGGAGTTTGATTGATTTATATCTTAGCTTGGTATAACTATCTATTTGAAACCCATTTACAGTCGTGGGAACATAACAGAGATGAACTAAGACTGGAGAGCCCTGTTCCAGTACATAGTTTACACTGAATTGAACTACTTGACTATCACACTTAGGGATCATTTTTGGGTTCATTTGGATAATTATGCATGTCTTCACTAGGGCAAACGAAAATACCCTGAATAGTTTCTTTGGGATCATTTTTGGGTTCATTTGGATAATTATGCATGTCTTCACTAGGGCAAACGAAAATACCCAGAAGAGTTCATGAAAATTGGGCAACGACAAGAGCGAAAGTGGAGTCCTAATGATTAATGAGACGGAAGAGCACATTAAACCCTTCAAAGGCCCGTCAGTGTGAGAGAAGTATGGGACCGTCATTTGGATTGACGCGTTTCACCGTTCAAAAATGATGCATGTACCGCTACGAAACTGAAAAATCGTCTTTCAGATTCTCCGTCCGCCTGTTCGGAAGGACAGTCAAAAGTGAGCATTTGCGCACTCGTCAAAAGAGAGAGAGAGAGAGAGAGGGAGAGAGAGAGGGAGAGAGAAAGGAGAGAAAGAGAGAGAGAGAGAGAGAGAGAGAGAGAGAGAGAGAGAGAGAGAGAGAGTGAGAGAGAGAGAGAGAGAGAGAGAGAGAGAGAGAGAGATTTATTAAGTAGTTACGTATTAAGTGCGAATGCTAAGGAGTCTGCAGGACCATAGGGTTTATAATGGTTGAAAGAGTGACACTAAGTGACTCAGCTTGAATCTCTCAAGAACTTGCACACTTGTCATTTACTTCTCCACCTCCGACTGCCTACTGCGCATCCACTATCTTTTGCCAACGTACTTGCCTGACATACACAGCCCGGTCTGCTGTATTATTCGTAAAGGTAGCCCGTTTGAAATTTCACGGAGGCTGAACCTTAAACAGACGTTACCGGATGTGGTTAAAAATGAACGAAGTTTAGACTTACTGCACAGTTCAAATCCCCTGTCGAGTGTCAAAATCGCTATCCATTGAGACAGTGTGCATCCGGTACAGCTATTCCTTTCATCGCTTGTTGCCTCACGAAGTCTTCACCACTCGTTTCCCGTGACCGACCTGGTGCTGTATCGCCTCCGATGGCTTGATTTAAAAGGTTTTTAATTTTGTGAACACAGACTTGAAAATGACCGTTTGAACCAATGTTAGGGTTGACAAATTAAGGCAAAGTCATCGAGAACACTGGGCAATAAAACATTATTTTGCTATTTCATATGTTACGTGGATTTCCATTGGTCAATTGGGCAAAACTGAGCTCAGTGCAAAAGTGATATCGACGACATTTCCGTCGATATCAGTTTTGATATCGACGACCTCTTTATTGCTTCCCCACTTCAAAAACAAAAACACCTACATTTAAAAACAAACAAATATATATGAAAATGTAATTATTCCAGAATTTAGTTGAGCAAGTGACTAAAGACTTTTTGAAAGAAAAGACATTTTGAAATACTGAAAAGTACAAGAAAAGAGTGAACAAAAAGAAATAATAATCAGAGGGAGGGATATGGAACAGCCAAAACTGAGACAAATACTTCTGTAATTTCTTTACAGTAAATACAAAATGTCCAGAGAATTAGCAATATATCTAACATTGACTGACTGTGTGACGATATCTTCTGCTATTGGTCTGTTTCGACAGTGATATCAAAATCTCGACCTCCGGGCTCGATTTTGATATCACTGTCTCAACAGACCATAGCAGAAGATATCATCACACAGTCCGTCAATATTGGGTACTGTATTCTTCGGGATAAAAGGCAGAAAACATCAGAATGGAAAGCTGCAGTTTGTGTTAATGGTTTTTTCTCGTCATCTTCTTGGACCTACTGTGAAGATGTGGATGCACCTGAGATCGCCATAATGATACGCTCGGTGTTGAGGTGCCAGTGCATGCATGCATGGCTACCTGCTCCTTTTCAAACACAGACTGCAAAACTGACTGGAGATCTCGACTCCATGGCATTGCATTACTGCCTTCTCCTTTTGAACATAGACTGGCTAGACTGACTGGAGATCTCGACTCCATCTCTGTGTAGTCGGGCGCAGGTCTTCATTTAGTGGCAGCGATTAGGCAGCGCTCAGAGGGCCCAGGTAAATGGAAAGGTGGCGATCAGATAGCGGGATGCAGTCAAGGCATGCTGACAAGACAGAGCGGGTGCAGCGGTGTGGTTGGGCTCTTACTCGCTACAGTGGAACCCCGCTTTTGAGACCTCAAACAACCTGAGAAATGCAGAGATGGGGTCTTAAAATTGAGGTTGATTCACAGACGTCATGACCTGAAAATCTGAAAAAAGTTAAGGTCTTGTAAAAAGGGGGAGGTCTTAATTAACACGGGAGGAGGGGGGGTCGTTAAACTTAAAGGGGGGGGGGGGGGGTCACTGTATCAGATCCAAAGGCTGTGCACAGAAGATCCTCGGGTTTACCCAACTGTCAAGTGGCGGTAGTGTCTGTGTGTGAGGGATGGAGAGGGGCAGCTGGCAGGGGGATCTGAAATAAAAGGGCCGACCCACTCTGCTGCCTGCCGCCTAATTGACCGCTAGTCCCTATAGGGTCACTGACACTGCTACTTTACTTTGGTTAATCCCTACATCATGGGGCCGGGGCTTTTCTTTCCCTGCCTCCCAGTATAAAAGGCTGCGCTTTTTCCTCTGACCCCGTCAGTATATACTGTTCAAAAAAAGAAACGCATAGTTGCTACTTGCCAAATTTGTTTTATTTTTCGAAAAAATTAACAGAAAATCCAATATTTAGATTATTTGTTTGAAATTTGGTATGGACACAGTTGAATGCACACACAGTTCATTTGCATCTTCAAATCAATCAGTCAATCAATACGATTGGGTGCCGAGGCTGTCAAGTCAGTAGGGGGTGTGACTGCCTTGAGCAGCAACAACTGCCCGGCACCTTCTGGGCATGGACTGGATCAGATGCCGGATATCTTGCTGTGGGATGGTGTCCCACTCCTCCTGAAGTGCCTGCAATAGATCGCGGTGATTTGCCGGCGCTTCTTCTCGCCTGCGCACACGTCTGTCCAATTCATCCCAGAGGTGTTCTATCGGGTTCATGTCTGGCGACATGGATGGCCAGGGAAGCACCTGGACATGGTGGTCGGTGAGGAACTGGGTGGTGAGTCGTGCTGTGTGCGGGCGAGCGTTGTCCTGCTGGAATATGGCATCCTGGTCAGCCAGAAGAGGAAGGGCGTGTGGGCGCAGAATTTCCTCCACGTATCGCTGGGCAGTTATGCGCCCTTGGACGTGCACCAGGGTGCTCCTTCCAGCGGTATTGATCGCCCCCCACACCATGACGCCTCCACCACCATGAACGGGTGCCTCATCCACACAGTTGGGCGCGTAACGTTCGTTTACTCTCCGGTAGACCCTCCTCCGACCATCATGTCGCTGGAGCAGGAAGTAGGACTCGTCGCTGAACCACACGTGTCTCCAGTGATTCCGGACGGTCCAGCGAAGGTGCTGGTTGCCCCACTGCACTCGGTTCTGGCGATGGCGGCGGGTGAGGACAGCTCCTCTGTGAGGTCTGCGAGCTCTCAAACCAGCTTCATGCAGGCGGTTCCGCACAGTCTAGTCAGATAATCGGTGTGGCCCGGGGAGAGCCTGGACAGAAGATGAGGCCGACAGGAAACGATTCCTGAGGTGGCGGAGCCGTATGAAGCGGTCGTGACCAGCAGTTGTCGCCCTTAGTCTTCCCGCTCGTGACAAGTCAGCAACTGAGCCAGTGGCTTGAAACCTGACCCACAGTCTACTGATGGTGCTCTGGGACACGTGGAAGTGCCTGGCGATTGCACTTTCACTTTGGCCTGCTTGTAAACGACCCAATGCAATTTGGCGGTCTTCTCTGCTCAATCGGGCCATCTTTCGTCGCTGAATTGTCGTCTGATTTCTTTGTGGCGAACAATCCGCTTTTATGGGTTTTGGAAGACATGGTGAGAGCTCAATATTCCCCGAGTTTCACGAGATTACACTGAAGCATGACGAGTAGTCATGCCAGATGAGCAATTTTGACATTGTAGCCACTGATAACGCATGCGTAACGTGCAGAGCTCACTTGTGGCAATGGACGAAAGGTCGACGACCAGATAAACATTTTCTGCAGTTTGGTGGATATCCTTGTAGCCATATAACTAAATTAACCAAATATTACAAGCTATGCGTTTCTTTTTTTGAACAGTATATGTCTTCAGGCCATACAGTAGCTGCGGATTTTATGCTTTGATTGAAAGACGATTGTGCACGAGAGAGAGACAGTTACTGAGGTGAGCTGTGTGGTTTTTTACAGGAGGGATGCCAATGTAAATCGACTTTAGACAAGGGTGGTGGGTATTTTTGTTGTTATGTTTTATTTTTAATGTGACGGGCGCAGTGGCCTGGTGGTAAGACGTCGGCCTCCTATCGGGAGGTCGTGAGTTCGAATCACGGTCGCTGCCGCCTGGTGGGTTAAGAGTGGAGATTTTTCCGATCTCCCAGGTCAACTTATGTGCAGACCTGCTTGTGACTTAACCCCCTTCGTGTGTACACGCAAGCACAAGACCAAGTGCGCACGGAAAAGATCCTGTAAGCCATGTCGGAGTTCGGTGGGTTATGGAAACACGAAAATACCCAGCATGCCTACTCAACGAAAGCGGAGTGAGCTGACTATGCTCTCAGAGTATAGTGTGGGGAACCCAAATGGGCAAACGAGCTCACACGTAACCAGAAAATAAAAATTCTGGAACGCTGAAGAAGAAGAATTTTTAATGTAGCAACGAATAGTATACTCTCAGTTACGACGAGTTTCCTTTTCTTTTTTCTTTCACCTTCTTTTTTTTTGACGGGGAGAGGGGGGGGGGTGCAGAATTACAAAGCGAGTTACACAATTTCACGTTGACTCCGATTGGTTAGATAACATAAGACAGTGCGTGTGCAGTTCTGTGAACAGTTACGAGCAAAGAATTGATTTTGGGTAATGGTGTTTGTGCAGCAATTAGTTAACCCTTGCAGCAGGAAGTGCGATTCCGAACGGTTGGTGCACATTCTGCTCAGGCCAGTGGTTAAATACGTTTGAAAGCAGGTGCAAAACAAGGGCTGCTAACGTAATGATGCTTTTAACAGACCGGTTAACCTCCTGATTTTCCTGCATGTGACGGTCTCGCTTCATTCGTCACCTGCTGCGTTTAAAAGTACAGACAGTTGTATTTCCTGCAAGCTTTTAGTTGTGACAACAACCATGACATAAGCGAACGAGTGCAGCAGGTGACCTACTTTCACCTGGCTCGTGCAACACGCTAACACTGTGATGACACTGACAGGCGGCTTTCATGCGTGATGCGGTGTTCCGGTGGCGTGTCACCCAAAATCGATACACATTTACTGAAGAGACCTCGCCTCCCCTGCAGTGAAACGTCAGCACAATTTTCGATTAAACAAATAAAAAATAAGCGGAGTTTAATTTGACACAGACTCGAGTGAACTTCTCTGACAAGAATATTCCAAACCTCAGTTTGAACATCGTTACCTGCTCTTTGACATCAACAGATTTGGAATTTCTTCAAAAAGGAGAATACACATTTTGGAGATTAACGTGAACACTGTTGCGATAAGTTAGATGCATTTGGAGATCTTGACTTTTAAAACGTAATCTGTCACCTATTGTCGTTACTAGAACGTGACAAAAAAAATGACGATGCGCTTGTCAAAACTAATCCTCTTCTTCTCCTTCTATTTCTTTTTTTACTTAATTCTTGTCGTGCGGTATTAAAACTAATACCTAAGTTGGCGTATTTGAAAGCGTGCGCGCATGCGAGTGAGTATGTGCGCGCTCATATGTGTGTGTGTGTGTGTGTGTGCGTGCGTGCGTGCGTGCGTGTGTGTGTCTGTCTGTCTGACTGTGTGTTTGTTCGTCTGTTCGTGTCTGTGTCCAGACTCCTGCTCCTTTTGGAAAGTTCTAAATCTTTGTTTTGAACGGCTTGTCTACGATTTTTAGTTCAGCTGGCTGCGATTCGTTCTGAATGTGTCAAGTGTCAGTGGGCGACATTGAATTACCCCGGGCAAGGACGTGTTGACGTCATCAGCCACTCTATTCCCTGTCTGTATAAAATGGTTTCTGTCTGATTTTATGTCTCACCTGCTGAGCTTGCTCCTTGACGTCTGTGTGCGCAATTTTTCGATCCTCAAATAGAGATCCATAACTTTGACTGAGAGTGTGTGAAGTACCTGAAACCATCGCCTAAATATTTGACCACCTCGAAATGGCTGCAATTAATATATTAAACTGATTTCAATTTAAATCACAATCAAACGGCGGTGGTTGCAGTGTATTACGTCATCAAAACGACATTCCATCGTAATTTTGCTATTCAAGTTAGCGTACATTTATGGAAAGATGTGACTGCTCTTTGTGAAAGTAGTAATTGTGGTGCATTCGTTGATATTTTCATTGTGAAATTACCAACCAGTTTTTCTGCACAGACACTTCATATATAGACACACCGAGGTAACATGCGGGCAGGCTAGCAATAAAGCAGATAGACAGACACACAGGCAGGCAGGCGGCAGACACGCACGCACGCACGCACGCACGTACTCACGCACACACACACACACACACACACACACACACACACGCACGCACGCACTCACGCACACCCACACACACACACATTTTTTTTTAAATCTGGAAAGCGAGCGTGGCTACACACAAATACCACGGTCGACTAGTCAAACCACAGGTGTAGAAAAGACGATTCCGAATGTGTCACTTTGCTGGGCAGTCGACCAGTAATTGTGCGCTCGAACGTGCGTAAAATCGTAAGGAGCTGTCGAGTGCATGATGACACAAGTTGTTTTTGTGAATAATCCACCATTTAGCAGCTGGAAGGGCTTAGATAGTGGCGCCCCCCACCCCACCCCTCCCTGTTGATCCGTGAAACTAGTTATTGATTTATATGAAGGTCTCTTGTTGTTTTTTTGCGCTGATGTTACACTTCTATTGTATTGGTTTGTGATGTCAGGTTATTGGGCTGGTGTAAGAATCATGGTTTATCGTCGCTTTTGTGTGTTTATGGTGGAGGGGGGGGGGGTGTCGGACGGAGGGTTCCGATCGGCGTTAATCTAAGGGTCGATGGATGAGAGAGAGAGAGAGAGAGAGAGAGAGAGAGAGAGAGAGAGAGAGAGAGAGAGAGAGAGAGAGAGAGAGAGAGAGAGAGAGAGAGAGAGAGAGAGAGAGAATACACTAATGTGAGAGGAGGGCGCACATTTAAATTAGATTAAATATACAGAAAATAGGTCGGGGGTGGGGGTCTATTTTGCTTTGGTGACGCCAAGTACAATCGACCCGCCCCCCCCCCCCCCCCCCTAGCCCTTACAACTCGCCCCCTTACTTCTTCTTCCGTCCTCAATTGAGCTGATTTTCTGGTTGTTATTTTTTCCCTCTGAAATTCAAGCTGTATTTAAGTGCTTTATGCTTTTTCTCCCTTTTCCCCTGAAAACGTTACAGCACATAGTTTTCAGAAATCGTTAACAGGTTCTTCTGTCTATGTCTTTACTTGGCAGAATCCACGATTTTCTTTGGAAGATCGTTAGCAAGTTTATGCCAGAGGGTATGATTATGCTAAATGCCATCTGGCGGGATGTTTATCCTCCCCCCCCCCCCCCCCCCCCCGCGTCTATGCCCCAAGGACAGACATACATACGTGTGCGTATTTCGAAATGTCTGTGTGTCAGAACTTTCTCTACCAGTTGTTGTGGAGTTGTTTTCAGTTTTGTATAACATGTACGTCATTCAAAAATACCGGTGGCGTAGACAGCTTCAATTCCAAACAGCGTTGTCATTTCATAGTCAGGGTTTGAAGGCATCATATTTCTTAAACATCACGCCTCCTCCATCAAAAAAAACCCCTGTCATCTCGCAAATGTCGAACACACACCCTGACTCTCCCCTACTCACCCAGTCTTTTTCACCTTGTCCTCTTCCTCGAGTCATTCCAGTTTGACACTCTTGCTGGAGGTTTTTCATTCTGAAAGATTTACAGATGTCATCGACTGAGCCACAGTGTTTAATTAATGTGCAGAGGCTGTAAAGGTATCACATTTCCCGTGTAAAGCATCACATATCTGTTCAGGTTTTTACATGTGATAAGAGCATCTTTTCACTTTGGCACAGGTAAAACATCAGCAGTCTGGCTGCTTTCCGTGTATAGGAGGTATTTTCTGCTTTCTGAATTGTCAGATAGACCCAAGTGTCATTTACGAAATTAATTCAACAAAAAATTACCAAGAAGTACCCCGACTATTGATTTTTGGTACGTGTCTAAGAGGAAAGATGCTGTTATCCCATTGATGGTGTAAGTGATGGTTTACGCGGGAATCATGGTGCCTTTAATCTGCAGTGGCTTACAACAACAAGTTGTATTGGCTGAGGACCGTGTACACCCATCTAATGTACCGTTATGGGGGTGACGTAGGGGTAAATAATAAGAGCTATTACTATTGGCTGACCTTTTGCTGTTGTTTGTAGCTAGAAAAGTCCACATCTTCTGTGTCTGGGTCAACGAACAAAAATAGACCTCTCCAGTACAACGCATCCACAGTTTGGTCATTGTGGGGTTCTTCTGTTCCAAGATATTTTTTTCCCGGTGGTTGGCCGAATGTTTCTTGATTTCCCTGCAGACCTCGGGGTTGGGCACGTACACCGTGTATTTTGGTTGCTGCAGGCGGGATGAAAGCTATAATGGATGTGTTCTATCTCTTTGCAGGCAAGGAAAAGAACCAGGTCAGCCGCATCAAGAAGCTCAAGCGACGCATCTCGGCCAGTTTTGGACGTCTGTGTGAGTATGACTTTTGCATTTTCGTGGATTCGTTTGTCGATTGTATTGTTGTCTTTGTGTCTGCATGTCTGGGTGGAATTTTGTCAGAAAATAAAGACACCTGTCGTGAGCAACAGTTGGTTGCCTAAGTCACCAATCGACGAGTATTTAAGAGCGGTGTATAACTCCTCCTTTTGAGTTGGCGCTCATTTTCCGTCAGCTGATGGAATTGGAACACTGGCTGTTTGTCGGGGGAAAGTGAGCAGTGTTAGTGATTGAGTCGAATTTTTGGGTATAATTTCCCCTCCAATGTTTGTCCCAGTAAAAGCTGGGGTATTCAATCTTTTGGACCGGCACGGTGGCCTAGTGGTAAGGCGTCCGCCATGTGATCGGGAGGTCGTGGGTTCGAACCCCGGCCGGGTCATACCTAAGACTTTAAAATTGGCAATCTATAGTGGCTGCTCCGCCTGGCGTCTGGCATTATGGGGTTAGTGCTAGGACTGGTTGGTCCGGTGTCAGAATAATGTGACTGGGTGAGACATGAAGCCTGTGCTGCGACTTCTGTCTTGTGTGTAGCGCACGTTATATGTCAAAGCAGCACCGCCCTGATATGGCCCTTCGTGGTCGGCTGGGCGTTAAGCAAACAAACAAACAAACAAACAAACAAAATTCAATCTTTCACAACCCATACAAACCCGACATAGTTATTTTCGGAATTCGTCTATTGACGAAAAAAGGAGGTTTAGGGTTTCCTCTGCCTCACTTATGGTAGTGTAAGGCAGCTTCCTGTAGCCATTACATAGTTTCCTGGGTCTTTGGTCCACCCCGTTCCGCCGCCACCATCAGAGTTTAACTTTGCGTGCAGACACGTTGACACGTGACCTAACCGTCATTATTCTATTCCAGTCAGGTAACACTCCATCATGGTATTACTTACTCGCTTGCATCAAAAACATTTTTGCCCCAATGGCTTGCCAATGACCTCCGGCAAGTCATTGAAGGATATCCACCAGAGTCGGACGTCGTGCCAGAGGGAAGATATAATTAATATCCGACTCTTTGATGCCGCTCGCCTCAGTGGAATGATGCGCATCAAACGGATGGGAGGAGTCGTTTGATCTTGTCTCCGTCGCAAGCTCTTTGCACGCATGGCTGAAATGACCCAAAGGCTGGCCATAGATATAGTCTGTTTCCATTTGTTTCCTGATCGAGTTGTTTAATGTCTGGCCAAGGTCATTCATTGTAATTTTGATATATATATATAATATTTGCATTTAATATCATATTCTTACTCCGAATCACATTAGCATTGAGTCACCTGAGATGCTTATCACTGAAAAACGCTTACCCGGCTAAAGAATTTAAAGGGAAGCAACCCCATCACCAAAACGAAAGTGAAAGTAGCTTTGGTAATGGGCCAGTACACCGGGAGTTACCTCCCATACGGGTGTATGCCACGTCACTTCCTCTAGGAACACGTGCCTATTATCATACGTCTTTTTCACCTCGGAGAGGACGGTTCACTTTTTGACGCTCTGTGGCTGACCTTGTGTGTTTGAGTGACACCCGCCGGCCACGTTACCCAGCTTGTCTGCTCGCCTTGCCTACAGTTTGGTGAGCTCGTTCCCGTTTGTTGTTGGTTGTTTGCGCTGTTTCGTTACTGTACGTTGTCCGTTTTTTACGGACTTGTGTGTCAGTGACTTGCGTGTTTCGCCATTTTGTTGTGTGAGTTAGTTAGCTAACTCGTGTGACTTTGCTAGTAGCTCTGCGTGCCCTCTTTCTGTTTGGGCAAGTGTAGCTTTAGTATTTTGTTGACGCGTAAGCGTGTGTGTTTACTGTGTTTTCAGTCGTTTTGACTTACGTTTCAGTAAATCTTTTTACTTTGCCACGTGTTGTTGACGTTTGTGTCAGTGTCTTGCGTGTCGCCATTTTGTTGTGTGAGTTAGTTTTCTAGCTCGTGTGACTTTGTTTGTAGCTCTCCGTGCCTCTGCTTGTGGGGCAAGTTTAGCTATAGTATTTTGTTAACGCATTAGTGCGTGTGTTTACTGAATTTTCCAGTCGTTTAGACTTATGTTTCAGTAAAAAAAAAATTTTCGCGTTGCCACGTGTTGTTGTCAACATGTCTGATTCAGACAAGCGCCGTGGCAAGTCGGACCCCAAGGGGAAAATTAAGGCTAAGTCTTCCTCTTCCAAAGCAACGTTACTTGTTACAGACCAAGAGCGTAACACTTTGTTGGCTGTACCAATTTCGGCGCCTAGCGCTGTTACTACTTCTGCTTCTTTTGCGGCGCCTAGCGCTACTGTTACTTCTGCACCTGTCTCTACATCGGAGACTTCGTCTTCTTTGTTAGCACCTGGACAAGGTGCGTTGGTTTCCTCTCTGTTAAAGTCACTGGTTCCAGAAATCCGCAGCTTGGTGCAGGCAGAATTTCAGCGTTCCGTCGCCAGCAGTTCGGCGTTTCCGGCATCTGGCAGTGACGTCCGGGCATTGGCTTCCGTGTCTTTGTCCTCCACTTCCGGCTTGGAGCAGCGTCCTCCCTCTTCAGCGTCGGTTGGTAAGCAGAGCTGGTCCGATAGCCCTCGTGAGGCGCCTGGACGTTCTCCTTCGGGGGACAGCTCTTTCGCATCGGGTCACGACCGATACCTTGCTGATCTTTCATTTCCGGCGATAACCTACGAGGCCCCGGACTTGTTCGAACAGCGGCGGCAGTCGGTTTCGACTGCCGCATTTCCGGCACTTGCCGGAAGTGATGATCCGTCCGCTCCGGCACGCTACGGCGGTCGCGGCAGGATGGAGTATTCACTGACTTCCGGTCCTTCCGGATCGCGAAGTCAACCAGTGCAGTCTTCACTTCCGCATTTTGCGGTTCCGTTGACTACACTTCCGGTTTCGGCCGGAAACGCTTCTTCCTCTTCTGGTGGTTCCTTCCGGATACCAGATAGTGGATTACAGCGTGCGCCTTCCGGCTTTCAAGCGCCTAGGCTTGAGCAGGCATCACTCCACTCAGTCGGGGGAGTGACGTCAGCTCATCCAGCTCCGGTTTTTGCGGATGGTCGTCCTGCTTACCCTTTACCTTCACAGGGTTTTGGGCGGCAGGATGACGTTAGTGCTCAGGCTTTTCCGGTTTCCGGTTTGCCAGGGCATGCTTCTGCTTCCGGAACTGGTGACTTCGGTCATGGTTCCACGTGTGACTATTCTGATGCTCCATCAGTGGTCAGCGAGGAGTCGCGGGGCGTGTTTCCGTCGAAGCTCAAGTCTGTTCTTGACGTCGCGGCGGAAGTAACGTCTCGTTATTTTCCTGAAGGGGTGGTGGCTGCGGACTCTTCCGCATCATTCGTTCCTTCTGCCATGGCGGACTTCCGGCCGGCACAGGAGGATGTTTCTTCCTTCCGGTTCGCCGAGTCTCCGTCAGTGGCTTACCAACTTTCGCATTCACTGGTTCGTCCAGCACATGCGGGGAGTGGTATTCGGCCAGTGCCTGTTCCGTTACTGCTTCCTTTTGGTCCAGTTCCGGAATCAGCTCAGCAGTGGGTGGCTTCAGCTGCCCAAGCCTCTTCCTTCGTGCCTACGGCCAATAGGAAGCTTGGCATGCCCAATCAGAGCCAGAATTGGCTGGCGTCTTTTGCACTCCCTAGGGCTACCCTTCCGGTTTCCCGGGAATTGCTGCCTCTTCTGACTAAACCGATCAAGCGTGATTCGGTTTTGCCGGTTTCCGAGGCTTCCCTCCTCTCTGCTGAGGAGGTTGGACGTCGGCAGATCGAACTGTCCTCCATTGCGGAGACTCTCGTTCGGGCTCTGTCTCGGGCATTGACCGATTCGCTAGTTCCTTTCACTCTCAGTGAAGAACAGAATGCGGACGATGTCTCTGCGCTTTTGACCGCATTGGCCAAGGTCAATGAGGAACAATTGCGTCTTTCCTCCCTGCAGTACACCCAAGCGGTACTCTGCAGGAGGGATCTCTTCCTCTCGCAGTCCCAATTCACGGAGCTGGCTACTAGGGAGACCTTGAGAGTCTCCCCGGTCTCAGAGGAGTCTCTCTTCTGTCCGCTGGCACTGGATGCCAGACAGAAGGAGATTCAGTCAAACAAGGACAGTCAGTTCCTTGACTACACTCTGAAGGGGGTGAAACAGTCTCAGCCTTCTAAACAGAAGCAGGCTCAGACATCGTCTAACCCCAAGCCAGCTCAGAAGCGGCAGGCTTCGCCGGCCGCTCGTGGTGGGAAGAAGAGGACGGCATCGGGGAGGGGGCGTGGCGGCTCTGGAAGTAAGCCACACCCCCAATGAAGCGCTCCCGATCTCACCTCCCTCCCGCCCTCCACCTTGGTGATGGCGGGAGGCCCCTCCCGGGCACTTTCTCGTTGGATGTCGGTAGTAGACAGCCAATGGATTGTGGGAGTGGTGAGTTCGGGCTTCCGTCTACTCTGGCGGGAGGAAAAGGCGCCTCTTACCCGAGTGCCTCCGCGGTTCAAGCCCCCCTTCTCGCAGGAAGCACGTTCCGTCTTGCAGTCGGAAATTGCCTCCCTGGAGCAGAAGGGCGCGGTGGAGAGAGTTCGGGTCCACAGCTCCCTGGGATTTTACGGGCGTCTGGTCGCTGTTCCCAAAGCATCAGGAGGATGGCGTCCCGTGTTGGATTTATCTCTCCTCAATACTTTCTTGAGGGAGATAAAATTCAAGATGGAGACGCCAGCCTCTGTCCGAGACTCTCTCCGCCCAGGAGACTGGGTGACCTCGATCGATCTCACGGACGCATACTTTCACATTCTTATGCATCCGACCGACCGGAAATGGCTTCGTTTCCGGTGGGGAGATCAGATCTACCAGTTTCGCGCACTCCCTTTCGGGCTGTCTCTCGCACCGTGGATTTTCACCATGGTGGTGAGACAGGTCTGTGCACTGGTGAGGTCCCAGGGTATCCGTCTGCGGGCTTATCTGGACGACTGGCTCATCATGAACCAGTCCCAGAGCGGCTGTTCGCAGGATACCCTGACGGTTCTTCGAGAATCCAACTGGTTGGGGTTCTCGATCAACCGGGTAAAGTCGGAGCTGACCCCGTCACAGACATTCACTTATCTGGGGATGTCTTTCGACACGGTCGCTTGGACTGTCCAGCCTTCTCAGAGAAGGGTGGACAAGCTCCAAGCTCAGATTCGCTCCACTTTACCTCTCCTGATGGCTTCCATCCGCTCGCTCGCCTCCATCTTGGGGCAGATGGAGTCTATGGCTCTTCTGGTTTCACTGGGCCGGGTCCACAAATGTCCGCTTCAGTTCGCGCTGAAGCCGTTTGTGGACTCTCCTCTGGTGGACTGGGACGCCCTCATCCCTTTGCAGGGATGGTTCCAGTCTGCGACCCTTCCGTGGTTGCACACGGAGTGGGTCTGCAGAGGTGTTCCGATCGTCGTGCCCCTCCCCGACCTGGACCTCTTTACAGATGCGTCCAGGGAGGGTTGGGGGGCACATACAGATCTTCAGACTCCTCCCTTTCCGTTACTCAGCCGAGTAATCCGGAAAGCGGAGATGGAGGAGCCGGCCCTTCTTCTTCTGGTCGCTCCTCTGTGGCCGTCGCAGGTCTGGTTTCCAGATCTTCTTCGGCTTGCCCAAGGGCCCCCCATTCCTCTCGCACTCGTGCGAGGGGAACTAGTGCAGCCCCGAACAGGCATTCCACACGAGGAGCCCAGTCTTCTGAAGCTTCACGTGTGGAAGTTGTTCGGGACTCGCTGAAGCGCTCTGGGGCGTCGTCTTTGACTCTGGACTTGGTGGCTCGCTCGCATAGAGCGTCCACCTCTTCAGTTTATGCTTCCCACTGGAAGGCATGGACTGCCTGGTGTTCAGCTAGAGGGGTGAGTTCGGTGGCTCCGCGCTCTATTCAGGTCGCTAACCACCTCTCTTTCATGTCTTCACAGGGCGCCTCAGTCTCCTCGTTGAGGGTCCGGCGCTCCGCTATCTCGGCGACTCTTCAGCAGATTGGTCGTTCTGTTCGAGTCGGGGGCGTTATAGCTGCAGTCATAAAAGGGGCTGCTCTTAAGGAAGCTAAAGCTCGTTTGCCCGCTCCCAAGTGGGACTTGTTTTTAATCCTGGAATTCCTTCGTTCTGCGGATTTTGAGCCTTTAAGCGAGGCCAGTCTGTTCAATGTCACTCGCAAAGCGCTGTTTCTCCTTTTGTTGGCTACGGCCCGACGGGGTAGCGAGGTCCACGCCCTGTCGGGTCAGCCTGGAGATATCTCCTTTGAGCCGGACGGTTCCGCATCTTTGCGTTTCCGGCCTGATTTCCTGGCCAAGAATCAGTCTCCGGGGCAGGCCTCTCCGCTGGTTAGAGTTAAGGCTCTGACCAGCGCGTTGGCCCCGGGTGACCCCGATTCGGTCAATTGCCCTGTGAGGGCACTTCGTCTGTACTTAGCCCGGACTCAGCCGATTCGGTCTAGTTCTCAGAAGTTGTTGTTTATCTCTCTCCTTACTAGGCGCGAGAAAGATTTGTCGAAGGTAACGTTGGCCCGGTGGGTGTCCTCGCTCATCAAGCAGGCTTATGAGTGGAGGCGCACAAAGAGGGGGGGGGTTATGCCCTCCTTGCCACTTGACTCGGCCCGAGCCCATGAGACGAGGGCGTGGGCATCCTCTCTGGCAGTTCTGCGCTCCAGACGTCTAGAGGAGGTGCTGACAACTGCGTATTGGCGTTCCGAAGATGTTTTCATAAACTTTTATCTTCGGGACGTCACAGCTCTTCGACAGGATGGCTCCAGAGGCCTTCCAGCGCTCATAGCAGCAGGCCAGTTCCTGTCCAGAACTTGATGGTGAGTTTTGATTCATTTCTAGCCCACCGCCTTGTTGATGTTATCTGCTAATGTGATTCGGAGTAAGAATATGATATTAAATGGAAAATTTCCTAAATAAATTATCATTTAATTAATATACTTACCCGAATCACATACTGTATTCCCTCCCACCTGCCCCGCTTATGGTTTTAAGATTTTTTAAAGCCGTATGATAATAGGCACGTGTTCCTAGAGGAAGTGACGTGGCATACACCCGTATGGGAGGTAACTCCCGGTGTACTGGCCCATTACCAAAGCTACTTTCACTTTCGTTTTGGTGATGGGGTTGCTTCCCTTTAAATTCTTTAGCCGGGTAAGCGTTTTTCAGTGATAAGCATCTCAGGTGACTCAATGCTAATGTGATTCGGGTAAGTATATTAATTAAATGATAATTTATTTAGGAAATTTTCCATTTAGTTTGATTGGTTGTGAAGCCAAGGGTTTTGCTTTCCGTATCGGTTATGAGATTTCATCGCTTTAGAGTGTGTATGGCCTTGTGGGTTTGTGGTCCGCATTTTCAGCAGTTGATTTGCTGAACTTTTTGGTCTGTGGTATCAACGTTTTAGAGACATTTTTGTTCCTTTATTAACACTCTTGTGAACACCCAGATATCTGTCCAGACCCTCCTTTTACTTAGACTCAACCCCAAAATCATCTGTCGGGCAACTTTCTGTGGACATTGGTCTAAGTCTCCTTGATTTATTTATTGAATTTTTATTTTATTTAAAAAAAAACATTTTTTTTGGGGGGGGGGGGGGGTTGCTGAATTCATTACCAAATGGACAGCAGTGTCGATCTACAAAATTATATCAGGAGGAAAATTCTCACTCTAACAAAAAGTAGCCAGGCTGGGTTTTTTCGGCATAATAATTATGTCCAAGTGAAAAGACGCTCTGGACAGATCAGTGATGGTTAATGGGATGGTTAATGGGATGGTTAATGTTAATGGGATGGTTTATGGGATGGTTAATGGGATGGTTTATGGGATGGCTAATGGGATGGTTTATGGGATGGTTTTTGGGATGGGTTATGGGATGGTTAATGACTTGTGATCGAAAGGTCGCAGGTTCGAATTCGGGCCGGGACGGACACGGGTCAACTTTATGTGCAGACCCAGAGATGGAAGCCATGTCCCACCCCCATGTCATCACAATGGCACGTAAAAGACCTTGGTCATTCTGCCATAAGTGCAGGTGGCTGAATACACCTAAACACGCAGACACCTGGGTAGCGCGACTCCGTTGCTGCTAGCTTTCCACTGGGAGTAAGCGACCCGAATTTCCCAGCGATGGGACAATAAAATAATGAAAATGAAAATGAAATGGGATGGTTAATGGGCTGGTTTATGGGCTGGTTAACGGGATGGTTAACGGGATGGTTAATGGGATGGTTTATGGGATGGTTTATAGGATGGTTTATGGGATGGCTAATGGGATGGCTAATGGGATGGTTTATGGGATGGCTAATGGGATGGTTAATGGGATGTTTATGGGATGGTTAATGGGATGGTTTATGGGATGGCTAATGGGATGGTTTATTGGATGGTTAATGGGATGCCTAATGGAATGGTTAATGAGATGGGTAATGGGATGGTTTATGGGATGGTTTAAGTGATGGTTATTGGGATGGTTTATTGGATGGTTTATGGGATGGCTAATGGGATGGTTTATGGGATGGCTAATGGGATGGCTAATGGGATGGTTTATGGGATGGCTAATGGGATGTTTATGGGATGGTTAATGGGATGGTTTATGGGATGGTTAATGGAATGGTTTATGGGATGGTTAACATTGGAAGAAAAAAATACATTGCTGAACGGTGGCGCATGTATGAACGGTCGAAGAGCATAGAGGCGGAAACATTAATGGAAGGAATCTTTTGATCCTACCCCTTACGCATGATGGTAATCTGAGGCTGGTCGAGTTGTTTTATGGTTGGTCAAGGACACTCAGCTCAGTATAGCTGGTCATCAATACACATCTATGAGCTGGTCGAAGCAAGGATCGTGGGGAAGTCTCTGATCTATGATGGCAGGAAACAAACTGCAGCCAGCAGGACAGGGCGATCCTTTTGGTGGATAATGTTGGTTGTACAGTTCAGGGGTTTGCATTCTGCATCGATTGATACAAAGCTTGCGTCTCTCATCTTAAAGGCACACGTACTCCTTCTCGTCAAAACAGTGCGGCTCACCGTCGCACATCTGGCCCGGCTTTTACATGGGGTACGACCATTCCTCCACTTGGACCCATACCAACAATCAACACCCTGACTGCTTGCCAATGTGATGAGTTGGACTTTTTTGATGAAATTGATTTCGCAAAAGCTATTCATGGATTTTCATAAATGTTTGTTAAAAGAAATCAATTCATCAAATAATGTCCGCTGTGCAAAGAGAGCACCCCTACTGTTCAATTTACAAGGTAAATTGTATTTGATTCTTTGTAAAATAAAAGAGTTCGCATTCAGATCTACAGTTTGCTTTCATCCCTTAGGAAGATATGCATGGGTGGGATCCTTCCGGTATATGCCGGAAATCCGGAATTGATTATGGCCTTTTTCTTTTCTCTCACTCTGTTTTGTTTTGTTTTGTTTTTTGGTTGTTCATTGTACAAATCCTTCAGCGTCAGGATTCATGGCATTTTTCTGTCCCACCCATGGATATGTGACTACGGTCAGCATGTTTTGTCGACCGGCACGGTTGGCCTAGTGGTAAGGCGTCCGCCCCGTGATCGGGAGGTCGTGGGTTCGAACCCCGGCCGGGTCATACCTAAGACTTTAAAATTGGCAATCTAGTGGCTGCTCCGCCTGGCGTCTGGCATTATGAGGTTAGTGCTAGGACTGGTTGGTCCGGTGTCAGAATAATAAGACTGGGTGAGACATGAAGCCTGTGCTGCGACTTCTGTCTTGTGTGTGGCGCACGTTATATGTCGAAGCAGCACCGCCCTGATATGGCCCTTCGTGGTCGGCTGGGCGTTAAGCAAACAAACAAACAAACAAATGTTTTGTCGATTTATTAATGTCGAAGTTACTTTGTGTTTGATTGGCTGTGAAGCCTAATGGGTTGCATTCTGTATCGATGGTGGGCTTCGATGGATCAAGGGGCTGTGTAGCTTTTCTTTCACCTTTGTTTCTGTGCGTCGGCATTTGCACTGATTGATTCATAGTTACATTGTATTTGATTGGTTGTACAGTCCAATTAGGGTTTGTGTCGATAGTGAGCTTTCATAGGTGTGGGTTTTTTTGCTTGCTTTGGCGCCAAAAGGTTAAATAGGAAATATAAATAAGGCAGCCCTTGGTATTCTTTCAATAAAAAGCTTCTTCCATACGTTACCCCTTTGTCCTTGAACTTTGTGAGAGACTGTAAGGAGAAAATTCGCTTCTTTTGTCTCACCACGACTAACAGTGTAATTGAGACACACTCGTTAAATAAATGGCAGGGGTAGTCGGTTCATAGCTTGATACACTTGCTTGAAGACAAAGCCGTTGAAGATAAGTGGATTAAAAAGAAGGTGGGAGAACAATGGGTGGTATTGTTGAAAACGAAATGGGTACTGTAGAAGGAAAAACCAGATTGGCACGTAACAGGGGGCAATGTTTATGACTTGAGCACGCACTCACGCAAACGGGTAAAACAGAACAACTATTGACGTATTTATCCCAGCACGTCATTGTCAGCGTAACCAAAGATGAAGTAGGTTGAAAATGTCTGACTTAAACGCTGTTGATTCACACCAGTCTCTCTGTTGCACATTCAATCTGTATGTCTGTCTCTCTTGTCTGCATCTATGTCTCTCTGTCTCTGTCTTTCTCTCTCTCTCTCTCTCTCTCTCTCTCTCTCTCTCTCTCTCTCTCTCTCTCTCTCTCTCTCCCTCTGCCCCCTGTCATTCCTGTCTCTTTACCTCTCTCTGACCATGACATGTCTCTCCTTCTCTGCCCCCTGTCACACTAACCCCCTCCCCCCCTCTCTCTCTCTTTCTGTTTTTCTCTCTCTTTCTATTCTAGTGTTTCTCTCTCCCTCTCTCTTTATCTCTCTCTGTTTCTCTCTCTCTCTCTGTTTCTCTCTCTCTCACTCTCTCTCTCACTCTCTATATCTCTCTCTCTATGTTTATCTGCCCTTTTTCTCACCCTGTCTCTCCTCCGACCCCTCTCTCTTTCTCTCTCGCTCTATCTCTCTCTCTCTCTCTCTCTCTCTCTCTCTCTCTCTCTCTCTCTCTCTCTCTGTTTCTCGCTGTCTCTGTCTCATTCTCTCTCAAGCTCTGAGTCTCTCATGCTCTTCGTGAAGAAGAAGAAGTCTGCTGCTCTGTCTCTCTCCGACTGTAAAAAATTCAAACCACCCACACCAAGCATAGTACAAAAGAAGGAACTAACCCGATGATGATGGCGTGGCGAGACTCATCGATTGGGAAAGGAGAGAGGAGGTGTAAATGAGCGGAGTTGGAAATGCTGTTTGCATGGCCAATGAGACAGCCCAGCCCATCTTCCCTTCTTCATTCTGGCCCATGATTCGGCAAATCTGTGAAAAATCAGTCGCTGTCTGGCTCGCCGTAGCCAATGGAATTGCTCGAGCAATACGTTTCCTGCTAATGTTGTCTCTCGTGGAAAATGAACATCCTACGGCCTAGGGTTATGTTACGGTACATACTGTTGGGAATCAAATTCCTTCTCCATTAACAGCATTTTAATCTGAAAGATTGGATATAGTCTGCTGAAGTTGTATGCCCTCTACCATCGAAAAATCACGGTTAGGAGAAGGGGATGAATTGGTGTCTACTGGTTTCATTTAACGTCCGTACGTGTGTGTGTGCTCAATTGAAAAGCCGTAAAACTGACTCTTGCTCGGTTTTTTTTTCTAAAAACCTGTGAAGATCAATCTGTCGCGTTTGACTTGGAGCCAGTGGTACGGTAATACGTTCCTGCTGATTTTGCCTTTTCGCTTTTCCTGCGGAAATGATCTTCCCACGTCTTCACTTAGGAAATACACAGGCACAGATCGAATTCCTTCTGAACTGACGGCATTTTGGTTCATCGTGAAGAAGAGGTCTGCTGCAATTTCCGTGTTACACGCCCCCATGAGTTTATGTCATTGTCGTTTGCCCGGCCCTGGCGGGGACGGGGTACATGGGGGTGGAAGGATTCAGTCGATGTCCGGTTTTATGTCTGTTGAATTCTTGTACGTGCGATTCCCAGTCTGTCAAGAATCTGTTGCATCTGCCGATGGTGCGGTAATGTATGATCCTGCCAATTTAGGCCCTCGCCTTTCTTGCGGAAATGATCTTCCCACGTCTTCACTTACACTTGGGCTGTACACTGGAATCGAATTCTTTCTAGGCTGGAGGCAGTTTTGTTTCTTGATGTCCGTTCTATGTGCTCGTTTGAAGGCTTCATACAGCCGTGTTAATTTTGTCTCTCGCGTCATCCATCTCACTTCTTCCCTTACATTAGCATGGGTGAAACTCTTCCGCCTCAGGGCGGAAATCCGCCAAATGAAATTGGTCAAATAAGGAATTCCTTATTTTGAAAATCTTAAAAATAAAAAATTAAAATTTTTATTTTTATTTTTATTTTTTGCCGGCGATCCGATTCGTTTTTCCCCTAACACAGTGACCGGACATCGCTGAGTCTTTGTTTCACTGGGCGCGCGAATTATCGGACTACAGCTTGGCATTTGTTACCATGTTTAATGTGCAAATTTGTGTGTTTGAGATACCAGGATAGGCCTACTTTTACCCTTAAAAGCCTGATTTTTCGTTTTCTTCCGGGGGCCTTCGCCCCCCTGGGCCCCCCGAGCAGGGCGTTGTCCCTGCAGGGGCGGACAAGGGAGGGGGTTTCTGGGGTTTCCGGAAAAAAAAACAGCCAAAAAATAAAAATATTTTTATGGTGCATTTCTTTATTTTACATTGAGTTTCAATTTTTCGGGTATTAATCAGTGACAAAATCTGCTGCCTGAAACTGGTAATGATCATCCTCAGAATGCACCAAAATTTTTTTTTCAAAATGTTCCAGAGGGGCATGCCCCCGGACCCCCCTAGCAAGCTAGGCGCTTTGCGCCATCGGCTCGGCGCTTCGCGCCTTCACACCTATATCTTCACAATATACTTTTGGGAAACCCCCCCATAAAATGAACTGATCCGCCCCTGCCCTGCACCCCACCAGGGCTTGGGCGGCCCCTGGACCCCGGCCTCATTTTCCTTATTTTCAATTCTGATCAGTTTCACCCATGCATTAGTTTATATTCCGGAATCGAATTTCTTCTCATCATCTCGGCATTTTTGAACGGCTGTTAGGGTATAGTCTGCTGCAGTGTTTATGCCTTCTGCCCACATGTATTTTAGGGAGGGGTATTGGAGTATGGGGATGGATGGAAGTAGAGGTGGGATATTTGTAGGGGGATGCTAAACTCACTCGATATCCGGTTTTGAAGGGGAAATAACAATCGATTGGGTAAATGTTTGTGCTAGATGTTTGCTGTAGAACGCAGACCGTGACTCTCAACACTGTTATTCATTGATGGGCAAGTGTTTGATAGTGCTGTACCCCACTTGATGAGAAGTTCACTCTCTCTCTCTCTCTCTCTCTCTCTCTCTCTCTCTCTCTTTGTATTTCTCTCTCTCTCTCTCTTTGTATTTCTCTCTCTCTCACACACAGTCACACACACACACACACACACACACACACACACACACACACACACACACACACACACATAACGAGAGAGAGAAATTATGGGAGCACCTGCCAATAATCAGCAGATCTGCTCATACAGGTCCTGTGACTATCGTGAGGACGACCTCCACTAGAATAACACATACACAGGTCTCTGACAATCTAATAAGCATGGCACCCGTGGCTGCCAGACCGCCGGAAGAATGTGCCCGACTTTCATTTTTTGGGTGTGTATGGCAAGTTACAAAAACCTCGGTACCAGGGAAGAATGTGGCTAATTATGTTCGAACAAGGTTGTAGCCTGAAAGGGTTCGGTGTCGTCGGTTTTCTTATGTGCGTACAAGGTTGTAGTCTAAAAAGGTTCAGTGTCGTCCTTTTTTTAACGTACGTACAAGGTTGGGGTCTAAAAAGGTTCAGTGTCGTCGGTTATTGTCCGAAGGAAGAAGTATGCGAGAAACTGGAAGTATAGGATAGGACGACGATTTAAGAGTGTAATTTGAACGACATGATGGTATAGAAGGATCACATTTTTGTGGGAGCCAATCCGAAGACCCTATAATCTCTTTGGCCAAATCAAACAAAAAATAAGGCACCAAACATCACTGAAATGACAATTATATAATTCATATCTCAGTACTCGTCAAGCAAAGAATAGACATCGATCTTCATGTCTGTCAAACGGAGTCCACGATCCAAAAAGCAACAGAAAGAACAGACCAAGGCAAACAGAGAGTTGAAAACAAAACAGTAAAACGCAGATACAAAGTAATAAGGACTAAGTGCTACCAGTATAACCTTTGATGCGAGGAAAAATGGGGTTGCTAGTATAGTGGTTGGAAAACAAAAAAAGAAATTGAAGAAAAAAGAACAGGAAGCATAAAACACTTTGCACGAGGTCCCAGCGATGTCATCACGTCATACGTACTGACACCTGTCTGACGGCACCTTTCACTACCTCATGTTCCAGTCGTCCCTGGGAAAATGCAAGGGGCAAACATACGTATACATACATGTATGTACGGTGGAACTTTTTTGTGTGTGGGAAGAATGCTGGAACAGCCAGGACCAATTTTCCTGTCACTCGCCACTCGTTTAGCATGGAGGAAAGGGGCGTTGTCGTTCTATCTTCCTTTCTCCGTTTATCCATTACATCTCGCGAGTCTCCCGAAGTTTATGTCTCGCCCAGCACTGCCACTTTGAGGGCCACGACCTGTTGATGAACAATTCTAGGGATGGGGGGGGGGGGGGGGGGAGGGAGGGTCGGGGGTTGGCGCGAGATGGGGGGGGGGGGGGGGGGGAGGAATTGGAGAGTTTAGAGGTAAGGGGTTGAGGGGCTGGAGGTAACGGATTGGGGGTTGATGAGGGAAGGGGAGGGGGGGGGGGTAAAGGGAGGAGTTGTAAAGTTTAGAGGTAAAGTATGACGGCTTACTTGTGCCAAAACCTAGGGTTATCGTTTTCACGTGAAAATTAGTAATTAACAGTGTTAATTACTAATTTTCATTTTTGCCTCGTTTTCGGTCACAGTAGTCGGATTTTAAGAGTCCGCACTGAGAGGCTTCAACGCCCGGCAAACATCACTCTCACACTATTTCTAAAATATCTTTTAATAGAAGGCCTTATCGAGCAAGTAATTCGACGGGAAGATGCATGTCACTGTTTTCTGCAATAGCGCTATCCTAAACGTTGTTTTGGGTATCTTAGAAAAGAATAATCGACCCTGAAAACTTTCGAAACGAAGCTGTTCGTAGCAGACGGACTTTTGATCGGCTGTGGTCTCACACTTTCACAGATATCTTTCAATATAATTCCTTATTCGACAAGTTGTCAGGCAGACAGCTGTACTTCATATTTGTTTCCACTACCACACTCATACATTTGCTTAAAAGTGTATTAGGGAAGGACAATCGATCCGAAAATGTTCGAACCGAGAGAGGAAAAATGGCGGCCGGTCGGACATGTGCAAAAGGTCCGACGACTAGCAGACGGATCTCTTCATCGAGACTCACACACTTTCACAAATATCTTTCGATAGAATTCGTTATTCAACAAGTTTTCGGACAGACAGTTGTATGTCACGGTTATCTACACATGCGCTCAGCTCTTAGTGTTAATTTACATCTAATTAAAGAACTATGGACCAGAAAAGTTTCGAATCGAAGGATGTTTTGCTCTGGCAGGTGAAACAGTCGCGCATGCGCATTGAGCCCCCACAGTCACGAGGTACAAGAAAATTAGTAATTAACGCGTGAAAATTACTAATTTTTAGTTTTGGCACTAGTAAGCCGTCAGGAAGCGAGCCAAAACTGAAAATTAGACATTAACACTTGAAAATTAGTTATTAACACTAGAAAATTAGTAATTAACACGTGAAAATTAGTAATTTTCCCGTCAGAATTGTAATTTTCTCGTGAAAATTAGTAACTTTCACGGGTTAATTACTAATTTTTAGTTTTGGCGCTAGTAAGCCGTCATAGGAAAGGGTTGGGATGGATGTGTAGGGGGATTAAGTTGTAGGGGTAGGGTTGAGGGGATGGAGACAAGGTATTGAGGGGTTGAGGTGTGGTATTGAGGGGGTAGGGGAGGGGGGGGGGAGAAGTTGACGAGTTGAATCTAGAGGGTAGGGCTGGGGGGAAAAGACTGTTTGGGGGCGGGGGGGGGGGGGGGGGGGTGGGGGCAGACGGGTTTTCTGCTATTTTGTGAGTTCTGTTTTTGTGACTGAGGCCGGTTGTGGTGCTACCAAACGACTGGGAGAAATAACACTTGACGTAAGGGGAAAGTGTTATGGCGGGGTCAGTGTTCTCTCAACAACCTCAAGTGTCGATCGTAACGGAAAGGTATACCACTGGATGTCTCTTGTATGGTGGCAGTCAATGCAAAGAAGACATGGAAATAGCTTGTAGTTGAGTGGTTTTTATACAAGCTGGCTTTTTGAAATTCAGTGTGTGTGTGTGTGTGTGTGCGTGTGTGTGTGTGTGTGTGTGTGTGTGTGTGTGTGTGTGTGTGTGTGTGTGTGTGTGCGTGTGTGTGTGTGTGTGTGTGTGTGTGTGTGTGTGTGTGTGTGCGTGTGTGCGTGTGTGTGTGTGTGTGTGTTCAACAGAAGAGTAAGAACAGTATTTGTATAAACAGCAGTAATACGACGAGGACAATGACGACGATTACGTTAATTTCATCACAAGACTTAACGACGGAACAAAGAATGTCAATACCTTTTTCAGGCCTTGTAAGATAGGGCAACAGCACGTGCAACACTCTTTTTAATCGCGAAAATGCATCACGGGGTGAAGTTGCGGAAATGGGAAAGTCTTTGTTTAGCTGTTACGTGTGGAAACTGCCGTTACCGAGGAAACAAGTGCAAGCATCAAACTTGTTTTTGTGGTGCATACCACCCCCAGGCCACATACTTACGTGCATGCTTCTTTGTTCTGTCTCTGCTATGGGTTTCACATGTGCCTTTTACTCGGTAAGCACAGGAACAGGGAAACGCGAGAGAGTGTTTTTAACAACCGTATGTTTGTCAGAGAGGGTAGGGGGTGGTGATGGCAAATGCTCGCGTGTGCTTGTGTGTGTGTGTGTGCACGAGAGAGAGAGAGAGAGAGAGAGAGAGAGAGAGAGAGAGAGAGAGAGAGAGAGAGAGAGAGAGATCTGAACCTAGCATCTTCCCTTTTTCTCTTAGCAAAAGAGTATCACCGGTATCCATCCTCTTCTCTTTCGTCCAAAACTGCACAGCCATGCACTTTTAAAAAACAGCTCAGTCTAGTTTCCCTTCTGTTATTATTCGGCAACATTTTTCTGAGACATCCAGCGGCGCATTCACTCGAATCAGCAAAGCATGTGCTGGAGAAGAATTGGCAGGTTGCAGGCTCGTCGAGAACGCCTGAGTTCGTTATGCTGCACACATTCCAAAGGGCAGAATATGCTTGCGCAGTTTCAGCGGCACAGACGACGCACTGCATATTATTGATGCTGCGATAGGGATTATGACGAGTACTTGGCCTGTTTTCCTTTCACGCAACGAGTAGCGGGCTGGGATAATCTGCAGTGCGTCGTCTGTCCTGGTGAAGTTACATATGTGGGCGCGGGGCCTAATGTTGGATGTCGTTAGAAGGGCGGCACGTCACTGACAGACTGGAGATCCTCGTTCACAAGTTTATATTACGTTTCTCGAACTAATATAAAACAAAATGTATAATGGCTCAGCCTGATTGATTCTCATTATCGTGAGGTCAGGTTTGTCCAAGACACGAAGTAGCAAACACTGTCGATTGCAGCGTCTGTTTGGAAGAATCTGCGCGTTACAGGTTTGCTGAGGACAGCATAACACGCGATCAAATGCTGCATCTCATGAGAAGAGTCGGTATGTCGCAGACAGGCGGCTGAGGACACCCGTTGTTTAAATACGCACAAGTCAGATGCCGCAATCTGTGGGGAAAAGTCGATTTGTCCGAGACGCGTGGAGAACACGATCACACAATCAAGTGCAGAATCTCTTGAGAAGTGTCGCTGTGTCACAGACCGGCCTGACAGAGTGGTGATTATGTCACATCTTCCTGCAAAGCTATCCCAAACCCCACCTTTCCAGATAGCTCCCCCCGACTCCAACCAGGGCCCCCGGCCCCTTTTCTGTCTATCTGCTTACTCCTCCTTTTCGAATTTTGTTATGCAATGTCTGCATAGGCTTTAAAAGGTCTTAAAGTACTCATTCTTGAAGTTTGAAGGGGGGGGGGGGGGGTACGGTCAAAACTGACTGGCCTAGTCAGTTTTGACCGGGGGGTCATTCTGGGCTAGCTGATTATGACCGGGAGGACACATCCCCCCAAACCTGTTGAGATACATAGATGCATACATATGCATACATTTCGTCATCTGAAGTCCTAATGTACTTATTCTTGAAGTTGGAAGGAATACGTCGAAACATTTTTTTTTATTATAGAAAAAAAGTTGATTTTTTTTTATTTAAATTTTTTTTTTTCCAATATCATTTTCCAGCAAATATTGTCCACATTTACATTTAGTTCATTTTAAAAGGTCTTAAAGTACTCATTCTTGAAGTTTGAAGGGGGGGTCAAAACTGACTGGCCCAGTCAGTTTTGACCGGGGGTTCATTCTGGGCTAGCTGATTATGACCGGGAGGTCATCTCGGGCTAGCCCAGAATGACACATCCCCCCAAAACTGTTGAGATACATAGATGCATACATATGCATACATTTCGTCATCTGAAGTCCTAATGTACTTATTCTTGAAGTTGGAAGGAATACGTGGAAACATTTTTTTAAATTATTTATAGAAAAAAAGTTAATTTTTTTCGATTTAAAAAAAAAAAAATTTCCAATATCATTTTCCAGCAAATATTGTCCACATTTACATTTAGTTCATTTTAAAAGGTCTTAAAGTACTCATTCTTGAAGTTTGAAGGGGGGGTCAAAACTGACTGGCCTAGTCAGTTTTGACCGGGGGTTCATTCTGGGCTAGCTGATTATGACCGGGAGGTCATCTCGGGCTAGCCCAAAACTGTTGAGATACATAGATGCATACATATATGCATAAATTTCGTCATCTGAAGTCCTAATGTACTTATTCTTGAAGTCTGAAGGGAAGCGTCGAAAGTTGTTTGTTTTTTTTAGAAAATAAAGTTAAAGGTTTTTTTTCGAATTTTTTTTTCAATATCATTTTCCAGCAAATATTGTCCACATTTACATTTAATTCGTTTTAAAAGGTCTTAAAATACTCATTCTTGAAGTTTGAAGGGGGGGTCAAAACTGACTGGCCTAGTCAGTTTTGACCGGGGGGTCATTCTGGGCTAGCTGATTATGACCGGGAGGTCATTCTGGCCTAGCCCAGAATGGCACATCCCCCAAAACTGTTGAGATACATAGATGCATACATATATGCATACATTTCGTCATCTGAAGTCCTAATGTACTTATTCTTGAAGTCTGAAGGGAAGCATCAACACTTTTTTTTTTTTTAGAAAATAAGTTTTTTTTAAATTTTTTTTTTTTAATATCATTTTGCAACAAATATTGTCCACATTTACATTTAATTCGTTTTAAAAGGTCTTAAAGTACTTATTCTTGAAGTTTGAAGGCCTAGTCAGTTTTGACCGGGGGGTCATTCTAGGCTAGCTGATTTTGACCCCCAAAACTTGTGGAGATGCATAGATTCATTAATTTATGCGTACATTTCGTTTTAAAAGGTCCTAGTGTACTTAGTCTTGAAGTTTCAAAGGAAGCGTCAAAACTTTCTTTTTTTTTAATT
This sequence comes from Littorina saxatilis, assembly GCF_037325665.1. Lineage (NCBI taxonomy): Eukaryota > Metazoa > Mollusca > Gastropoda > Littorinimorpha > Littorinidae > Littorina > Littorina saxatilis. The sequence continues at coordinate 18,479,953 of NC_090246.1, forward strand.
TATTTATTAACAAAAAAAATTTTAGATCATTTTTCCAACAAATTTTGTGCACATATACATATATTTCGTTTTAAAAGGTCCTAACGTACTTATTCTTTAAGTTTAAAGGGGGGGTCAAAACTAACTGGGGGGGGGGGGGGTCAAAATTGGCTAGCCCAGAATGACCTCCCGGTCAAAATCAGCTAGCCCAGAATGACATCCCGGTCAAAACTGACTATGTGTCAAAAGGGCCTGTTACACTGGTGTCAGAATAATGTGACTGGGTGAGACATGAAGCCCGTGCTGCGACTTCTGTCTTGTGTGTGGCGCACGTTATATGTCAAAGCAGCACCGCCCTGATATGGCCCTTCGTGGTCGGCTGGGCGTTAAGCAAACAAACAAACAAACTGAAGAGAGAAGTGTCACTCTACATCACTCACAGCCACCTATATAACGTAGTACATGTACCGAAACATCCTGGAACATATCATGACTCCACCCCCCAAAGATACCCTCCCACACCTCAATCCCGCCCCGACCACTCTTTTCCCAGTCCATTATATATGTGTTTTCATTTCGGGGCTAATGCACTGTACCGTCTTTGATAAAGGCATCTCTCCCATCTGTCAGCGATTTTAATAATAATAATAATAATAATAATAATAATAATAATAATAATAATAATAATAATAATAATAATAATAATAACACGAGAATTTATAAGGTGCACATATCTCACCACAAGGCGACTCAAGGCGCACAATATATAGCGCGAACCACAATGAACTGTGCTCTCCGCGCTTTACGTATTCATTTCTGCCGTGTGAGATGGAATTTTTTTTACACAATATATCACCCACCGCGGGATAGGGGGAAGAATTTACCCGATGCTCCCCAGCATGTCGTAAGAGGCGACTAACGGATTCTGTTTCTCTTTTTACCCTTGTTAAGTGTTTCTTGTATAGAATATAGTCAATTTTTGTAAAGATTTTAGTCGAGCAGTATGTAAGAAATGTCAAGTCCTTTTTACTGGAAACTTGCATTCTCCCAGTAAGGTAATACTACGTTGCAAGCCCCTGGAGCAAATTTTTGATTAGTGCTTTTGTGAACAAGAAACAATGACAAGTGGCTCTATCCCATCTCCCCCCTTTCCCCGTCGCGATATAACCTTCGTGGTTGAAAACGACGTTACACACCAAATAAAGGAAGAAAGAACACAATATATCACGCATTCACATCGGCCAGTAAATTTCAAGCCATTACGGCGAATATTTACTTTTCACGGCCTATTATTCCAAATCACACGGCTTTTTAAAAAATTTTTTTTTTTTTTTCTATGCCTATACATTTTTGCCAGGAAAGACCCTTTTGTCAATCGTGGGATCTTTAACGTACACACCCCAATGTTGTGTACACGAGGCTGACATCGATTCGTGTAGGGTTTAGAGTGATGAAAATGTGTCGAAACAAGTCTCACTGTATCAGTTCATTTCTGTCTCAGTTCGCCATTTATAATGCCCCTCGGCAATTCCTTCAAACTTTGCCTCAATGTCCCCGGTTGCTTTTGTAGCGGAGTGTTCTTGCATTGTTTATGCATTGTTTTTGGACATTAATTGAGTGGTTTTCGTACTGGGATGAACTTCTCTCAGACAGAGAAGAAACAATCTGATTGATTTTTCTATTTATATTCGTGTCTTGAGAATAAGAGTAAAAAGTATCCGGAAAAGATGATGGTATTGAAGGGATTATTCGAAAAGGGCGGAAAAGGGAATATTGAGGTTGGGGGGGGGGGGTGGGTGGGTAGGGTAGGTGATGCTGTGTGTGTGTGTGTGTGTGTGTGTGTGTGTGTGTGTGTGTGTGTGTGTGTGTGTGTGTGTGCGTGCGCGCGAGAGATAAAGGAGGGGGGGGGGTTATGTTACTGCTGATCCAAATGAATACCGATGACAAGTATAAAGATAGAATTTTGGTTGGTTGGTCTTATTTCGTCTCACCCTTGTCTTTGCACCTTACCCAGTCGTTTCACTTGTGATTATGCATCTGTTGGTAGGTTTTTCTTACCCGTAAACGATACAGTTTGTAAAAACCACCATTGCCGGTTTCTTCATGCCAGCGTTTTTTGTAAACCGCCATTTTCTTTATTTTTTCAATCCCCTTACTGCATTTTTTTTTTTTTTTTTTTTTTGGGGGGGGGGGGGGGATCTCATCGTAGCACATCTGTCTTTGTCTCGACTTTTACCTTATCTTCCTTTTTCTTGCACACAATGTTTATTCCTGTCAGCCTCTGCTCTCGTCACGCGGATTCACAGTGTGCGTCTGATGATTTCCCCAAACACAAACACACACGCTTGCAAAACGAATAATCAGTTTTATTTTTCTTTGCCCAGGCTTCGCCGCACAATGGCTTCGCCGCACAATGGGTATTTCATTACTAGGACGTGCGGAGTGTGCCCGTGATTTCTTTGGAACAGCTCAGCATTTGGAATAGTCGTTCGGGAGATATCAAGAATCGTGAGAGAATAGAGAAAAATAGTGGGTTTGGTAAAGAAATAAACATGTTTGTGTGTAAAGCGGTATCAGTTGGAAAGGTCACATTGAGAAAGGCCATGCGTTTAGTGAAGAAATCAAGTGTGGAATAATAAATTTCGTTGTTTTTCAGGAGAGTGTGGGGGTGGATTTAGAAGTATTGGAAGCGCAGCATTTTAGGGGTTACTCTTTTGCGATATAGCCAAGAGATTGCCCGGAAATGAAGAGTATAACACAACAATCCGCTCGTAACTCTTTTAAGCCACATCAGAGATGAATCAAAATTGCATGACGGCAAGAAACTAACTTGTTCATAGCGGATAACAATAACCTCATAGCTACTAATTGGTAAATCAAGTTACGTTTTTTAAAAATATATTTTTTATTGTTGAATATTTAACTGAATTTCAGACGAAAGAATGTAGAACCACGGCAAATTAACACACTCAGCGAATGTCCAAGGTATGTATCCAATATCACGCAATGGGGCCAAAGAGGACGTCAATTTCAATGAACGGAACGAAACGATGCCTATAACTCGTACTGTAATTCCCCCCCAGTTAAACATGTGCTGCAGCAGCTAATTTTCGATAATTAGGTTTAGTGTTAACTGCTCCCGCTGTCTTCGATTGCCCGAGCCGTTTTACTAATCTGCAAAGTATGTTGTAGTTAGGTCCAGATCCTTACTCCCGTGACCATTCTCTGGCTGCAAAGGTTTGACGATTGATTTGACTTCTACGGACCCTTTAGAACAAAATTAGACCCCCCTACACCTTCGAAAAATGCTGGCATTTTTCACCAGAGGCCAAAATCCAAGATGGCCGCCAGCGCTATCTGGAAAAATCAAATTTTGAACCAAAGCACTTAGAATTATGTACAAAGATACTTTTCCGGGTGAGTTGACGACGAGGATTCCGATTCTGATATTAGTTTGACGTTACGACATCATTTGGCCCTAATAATTTAAGATGGCCACCATCCAGTAGAGCGAAAACGTAACTTTTGTCCTTCAAGCAAACATCCTCCATAAGGATCTATTGCAGTAAAGCAATTGTTGAATGCATGACAAGAGAACTTAGTACACTTCTAAATAACCTCTGTATAATAACTGTAACATGAACAGTTTTCAGTTGAAACCAATTACAAACTGTCAATAATAATCGTTTTACTCTGAAAATGGCACTTTTTCGGCCCTTTCTTTGGACAAAGATCAGTTGATACACATTTAGAAGTCACCAATTGTGCTTTTATGTCCTTCCTTTCAGTGCTATGAAATCGATGAATCAATATGACATTGGTGAGATAAATTAGTCCGAATCAGAGCATGCTGCCTCGCTAGATTCTGAATCGTCATATTCCAATGCATTCTCCCTCCTCTGTACATCATCATCATCATCATCATCTTCCTCATTGCTCTCATCTTCCTCGCTCTCTTCAGCTGGCCCTTGTGCAGGTAGGTGCATAGGTAGGTGTATCGGGAGAGCAGGTTGCGTGTGGCGGACAGGGCGACAGCGACCACCCACCAGCTCGGTCGCATGCATGCATGAGTTTGACTCATTTCCGTTTGACCCTTCCTCACCCACCCTCCGCATGCTACAGTCAGCCATGCCTGCCTCTGATGAGCTGGTTGCGGATTTCAAGTCAGCCCATGCTGCAGGGGAGGAAAAGCTGACCAGCTTCTTGCGAGAGAGGGTGTTCAGTAAGAATACCTCCCTCCATGCACCCGTCCCTCTGAGCAAACGCTTGACGTTTGCCAAGATGCCCGACTTGGAGAAGCCCGGGGAGGAACTCAATGCGAGAGCTGCTGAGATGGAGCGGAGCGCTCTCAAGGCAGTAATCGACCTGGTTGAGGTCAGTCAACTTGTGGACCTCTCTGAGTTGTTGGAACATCGTGTTGTCGAGGAGTGTGTGGCCTTATTCAACCCAAACGGCACATACAGGAAGACACAAAAGAGCAAGCTCATCCATAGGCTCTCTCTGCAACCTGTAGAACTGCAGGATCCCTACATCGCTCTCATCGACATGGGCATGATCTGGAGGATGGCAACGCCATCAACAGAGGATCGACAGACGCAAGATGGTACCCCATACACGTGGTCAGACTACGCCCACAAGGTGTCATCCATCATCATTGCCCGTCATGGTCATGCTGAACGTATTATATGTGTGAACGACCCGTACAACGCAACATACTCAACCAAAGATGATGAGCGAGACCTGCGGGTACAGGGTCAAGCACATGTCCCCAACACCTACATGAAATTGAGCGACCCCTTCCCCTCTGCCCACGCGTTCAAAACGCTGCTGTGTAGTGTCAGCAACAAGGAGCGGCTACAAAAGCTTATATGTGACTACCTGAGAGACTTTGCACAGAGTGTTGATGCAGAGATTGTCTACTCTGTTGGCCCCCACTGCACCAACTTGTCAACCCAGCAACCATTGGAGAACTACAGCTTTGAGCAGTCTGAGGCTGACACTGTCCTCTTTTCCACATATGCAGTTCTTCGCGAATCAGGTTACAGTGGCCCTGTTGTCATTGATGCCGCTGATACGGATGCCTATGTCGCGGCTGCAGTCATCTCACAGCAGCTGCCAGGAATCCTCTGCATCAAGAGGAAGCAGGAGACGGTCTTGTGCCGTGGCCTGGTGACTGACGAGATGGCAGACTGTATTGTGCAGCTTCACTGTATGACAGGCTGTGATGCCAACTCAGGTTTCTACGGCAAGGGTAAGACGTCAGTGTTTGACCGGGTTGCAAAGAGCGCTGTGGCCCGACGGCAACTCTTGAAGTGCGGAGATAGCCTTGACCCTGAGGAGGAGGTGCTAGAGGAGCTCTTCCAATTCACGCGACATGCAATCTATGGCGACAACAAGAGTAGCACCATGGCTGAGGCCCGTGCAGCAAAGTGGAAGGCACTGAAAAACAAAGCATTCATCCGTCTGCCTCCAGATGCAGACAGCCTACGCCAACACTGCCTCCGTGCAAACTACTTGGCATATCTAGTGCGTCATCCCTTCCTGAAGAACCACCCCACGCCACTTGGAAACGGCTGGGAGCTGGTGGGTGGTCGCTGTCGCCCTGTCCGCCACACGCAACCTGCTCTCCCGATACACCTACCTATGCACCTACCTGCACAAGGGCCAGCTGAAGAGAGCGAGGAAGATGAGAGCAATGAGGAAGATGATGATGATGATGATGATGTACAGAGGAGGGAGAATGCATTGGAATATGACGATTCAGAATCTAGCGAGGCAGCATGCTCTGATTCGGACTAATTTATCTCACCAATGTCATATTGATTCATCGATTTCATAGCACTGAAAGGAAGGACATAAAAGCACAATTGGTGACTTCTAAATGTGTATCAACTGATCTTTGTCCAAAGAAAGGGCCGAAAAAGTGCCATTTTCAGAGTAAAACGATTATTATTGACAGTTTGTTATTGGTTTTAACTGAAAACTGTTCATGTTACAGTTATTATACAGAGGTTATTTAGAAGTGTACTAAGTTCTCTTGTCATGCATTCAACAATTGCTTTACTGCAATAGATCCTTATGGAGGATGTTTGCTTGAAGGACAAAAGTTACGTTTTCGCTCTACTGGATGGTGGCCATCTTAAATTATTAGGGCCAAATGATGTCGTAACGTCAAACTAATATCAGAATCGGAATCCTCGTCGTCAACTCACCCGAAAAAGTGTCTTTGTACATAATTCTAGGTGCTTTGGTTCAAAACTTGATTTTTCCTGATAGCGCTGGCGGCCATCTTGGATTTTGGCCTCTGGTGAAAAATGCCAGCATTTTTCGAAGGTGTAGGGGGGTCTAATTTTGTTCTAAAGGGTCCGTAGAAGTCAAATCAATCGTCAAACCTTTGCAGCCAGAGAATGGTCACGGGAGTAAGGATCTGGACCTAACTAATCGGAGCCGAAGAAAGACACTACCCCCTCCCTCACCCCCACGCGTAACTTCGTCTCAAGCTTGATACATGTGTACCTGGAGGGGCCAAAGGATGACATTCACAAGTCACAGTGGGTGGTGAAGGTTGTTGAAAAGTGGACATCCACGAGGAAGCGAATGCTCTTCAGCAAAAGAAAGGAACCAGCACAGTAGTTGAAGTTCAGAGACAGAAACACTGCACTGACTCGATGTAATTTATTTTATATTTTCTGTTTTGCCAAGAAAAGTATTTTTGTTCTTTTACCCTTGTGCCAAGAAACTAGTCAAGTTTAATTATATTTACGTTTTGTTACGGGAAAAAAAATGTCCTATTGATTTGTTTTTGTTCAGGACAAATGTCCTATCACTTTTACATTGGCCAGGACATTTGTCCTATGCTACCTCTCATGGATGTGAGGCCCTGACTACCCCGCTCTTCTTGTCAATTTCACTGCCTTTGCCATGAGCGGTGGACTGACGATGCTACGAGTATACGGTCTTGCTGTGTTGCATTGCGTTCAGTTTCATTCTGTGAGTTCGACAGCTACTTGACAAAATGTTGTATTTTCGCCTTACGCGACTTGTTATAATCTAAGGCAATCTAATAATGTAATTATTGTGCTTGCCTTCGCCACAGGCCAAAGCAAACCTTTGTTGTAAACTTTAAACTCTAAAATCATGCCAGGTAACAGCACATAATATTATCTTCCCTCTTTAAAATACGATTTCATTTTTATTTTTACTCTTTTAATTATTCTTTTTCTTCTTTTTCTTCTTCTTCTTCTTCTTCTTCTTCTTCTTCGGTACCGCTCACACAGTAACTCACCTGGAAGAGGATAAGTAATCTTGGCGTGATGCCCATAAACAATGAGGTTTGGCTGGAAAGCGAATATCAGCGTAGGAATTGCCTTGATTTGCTTTAACTCAACCTCACCAATGATTTCCACATCCACATTTCCCTCAAGGTAAAAAAAAAGTGCCACGGCGAGAAATCGAGAAGGTTGCACCAGCTCTTCCGACATTTTTTGTCTCCTTTTCTATTTTTCCTTTTTACTATTTTCTCTCTCTTGCTCTTTCTTTGTCTGTCTGTCTCTGTCTGTCTCCCTCCCTCTTGTCTGTCTGGCTGTCTCTCTGTCTGTCTGTCTGGCTGTCTCTTACTGTCTTGGCTGTGTGTGTGTGTCTGTCTCTGTGTCTCTCTCTGCCTGTCTGTCTGTCTGTCTGTCTGTCTGTTTCTCTCTCTCTGTTTCTCTCTCTCTCTCTCTCTCTCTCTCTCTCTCTCTCTCTCTCTCTCTCTCTCTCTCTCTCTCTCTCTCTCTCTCTCTTATTTCTGCATATAGATTGTTTGAATTGCTTTTTCTGTCATCCGCGGAATATAAAGTTGAATTCAATTCTCTCTCTCTGTTGTCATTTTTTCTTTCTTTTTTTCTTTCTTTTTTGACAATTTTTTTTCCTTTTTGCCATTTCTTTCCTTCTGGCTTCAAGGCGAATTAATTTGGTCGAGTCAGAGCCAGAAGTGGAAACATGTACGTCAGCGACGGGCTGCAGATGGTAGGGAATTAGTGGTGTCCGATGGCGGCGTGGTTTCACGTGCGCTCCCTTCAGTTCTGTCATGTTGTGCAGAGGAAGCATGTACTGCGCGACACTGCTGAATGTACGTCAGAATTTTTTAAGAGGAGCAGCCGCTTAAATATTCTGGTGGACTGGAATAATCATTTGGTATAATGTATAGATATGGAATACATTTCGATCGATACTTGCACATTGATGTAGTTCGCCCTGTCCACCAGAATTTCCATTCTGCCACATCAGCGTACGGGTCGATCGGATGGAGGGCGAGGTGTGTGTGTGTGTTTGTGTGTGTGTCCGTCTGTATGTGTGTGGTGTATGTGTGTGTGTGTGTGTGTGTGTACGCGCGTGCGTTCGTGTGTGCATGTGTCTGTCTGTCTAGGCGTCTGTCTGCCTGCCTGCCTGCCTGGCTGTCTATCTGTCTCTGCATACGGAAAGCAGTATAGATGCTGTGCCGATGGAAGGTGCTATAGTTGATACTGTTGTCAGGAGGGGCACGTGCGGCACTGGAATCATAAAGTCTCTTCAACTGCGCACATCAAACATCGCCCTTTACACCACCACAAGTGTATCACTTGTCACACTTGTTTTTGATAATATTCTGGACAGAACTTTACACGCGAAAAACATACCACAGGGAAAATTACATTTGCGAAGGCAGACCACCCTTACATCTCTTAAAAGAATTTTTTTTAAATTCATAAATTGGAACACTTTTTTGTTTCGTTTGTTGGATTAAAGTTGAAACTTACTTTTACAGCACCACTTAGTGGTTTCGTTAAAAGAACAGATATTCTTTAATTTTTATATCAGTGCATGTGCGTCAGAAGTCCAAAGATACATCTATTTTCAGTGCGTTAAAAAGATAAGAAAGCTTAGCTATTGCAACTTTTAATCTTGATTGTTACAGTCATTTAGTCAAGTTTTGACTAAATGTTTTAACATAGAGGGGGGAATCGAGACGAGGGTCGTGGTGTATGTGTGTGTGTGTCTGTGTGTGTGTGTGTAGAGCGATTCAGACTAAACTACTGGACCGATCTTTATGAAATTTTACATGAGAGTTCCTGGGTATGATATCCCCGGATTTGTTTTTCATTTTTTCGATAAATACCTTTGATGACGTCATATCCGGCTTTTTGTAAAAGTTGAGGCGGCACTGTCACACCCTCATTTTTCAATTAAATTGATTGAAATTTTGGCAAAGCAATCTTCGACAAAGGCCGAGGTTTGGTATTGCATTTCAGCTTGGTGGCTTAAAAACTAATGAGTGAGTTTGGTCATTAAAAATCGGAAACTTGTAATTAAAATTATTTTTTTATTAAACGGTCCAAAAACATTTTCATCTTATTCTTCGTCATTTTCTGATTTCAAAAACATATACATATGTTATATTTGGATTAAAAACAATCTCTGAAAATTAAAAATATAAAAATTATGATGAAAATTAAATTTCCGAAATCGATTTAAAAACAATTTAATTTTATTCCTTGTCGGTTCCTGATTCCAAAAACATATAGATATGATATGTTTGGATTAAAAACACGCTCAGAAAGTTAAAACGAAGAGAGGCACAGAAAAGCGTGCTATGCAGCACAGCGAAACCACTACCGCGCTAAACAGGCTCGTCAGTTTCACTCCGTTTTGCACAAGCGGCGGACTACGGTCATTGTAAAAAAAATTGCAGTGCGTTCAGTTTCATTCTGTGAGTTCCACAGCTTGACTAAATGTAGTAATTTCGCCTTACGCGACTTGTTACATTTAGTCAAGTTTTGACTAAATGTTTTAACATAGAGGGGGGAATCGAGACGAGGGTCGTGGTGTATGTGTGTGTGTGTGT
>NC_090246.1:18489993-18497493 GCF_037325665.1 Littorina saxatilis
CGATCTTTATGAAATTTGACATGAGAGTTCCTGGGTATGATATCCCCGGCGTTTTTTTCATTTTTTCGATAAATACCTTTGATGACGTCATATCCGGCTTTTTGTAAAAGTTGAGGCGGCACTGTCACACCCTCATTTTTCAATTAAATTGATTGAAATTTTGGCAAAGCAATCTTCGACGAAGGCCGGGGTTTGGTATTGCATTTCAGCTTGGTGGCTTAACAACTAATGAGTGAGTGAGTTTGGTCATTAAAAATCGGAAACTTCTAATTAAAATTATTTTTTTATTAAACGATACAAAAACAATTTCATCTTATTCTTCGTCATTTTCTGATTCCAAAAACATATACATATGTTATATTTGGATTAAAAACAAGCTCTGAAAATTAAAAATATAAAAATTATGATCAAAATTAAATTTCCGAAATCGTTTTAAAAACTATTTCATCTTATTCCTTGTCGGTTCCTGATTCCAAAACCATATAGATATGATATGTTTGGATTAAAAACACGCTCAGAAAGTTAAAACGAAGAGAGGTACAGTAAAGCGTGCTATGAAGCACAGGGCAATCGCTACCGCACCAAACAGGCTCGTCACTTTCACTGCCTTTTGCACTAGCGGCGGACTACGTTCAGTTTCATTCTGCGAGTTCCACAGCTTGACTAAATGTAGCAATTTCGCCTTACGCGACTTGTTGTTATTCTTGAGTTTGGAATGTTAGCATTCGACCTGTTTCGGATTAAGCTTTTTTAAAACATTTAGTTATTTGTTGAGGTAGAGAACAAAGCCAAAACCACAGTCAGTGGTCATGAAGCGCTAATTCTGTCGATCCATTTCCCCAGAGATTGTAATTGAATTTTTAAGACGATCAGTTTTGTTTGTTTGCGGGTTCTTTAATTTGATGTGGAGTCGAGACGAATACGTCAGTACGGCGTATTTAGATACCCCTAGCCCTGAAGGAAAAACCCGACACTCCGAGGAAGGTCTGACTTTGATCGGTATGAGGGTTCAACAAAAAGTAAGATAAGAGTTGTCTAGTACGAAAAGTTAAGATAAGATTTGTCCTGTACGAGAAGTAAAATAACATTGTGTTTTCATAGGAACCGCAATGAAGCATTCCTTCTGCGAGAAATATAGTTACTATTTTCTTGTACGAGAACTAAACTAATATTTGTCTTGTACGAGAAGTAAAGTAAGATAACATTTGCCTTGCAAGAGAAAAGTACTTACCTACGAACAGGGTGTGAGAACGACAAAAATAAAGGAACAAAAAATAAACACACACACACACTCACACACACACGCACACACACACACACAACACACACACACACACACTCACACACACACACACACACACACACACACACACACACACACACACACACACACACACACACACACACACACACACACACACACGCGCGCGCGCGCGTAAAAAATACTTCTACTTCAGTACTTGATGTGTCGGTCATTCGGAGATTCTGTTTTCACATTTCAAGAAAACAAATTACGAATATTCTATCGGAACTCCCCCCCCCCCCCCCCCCCCCCCGTCCCCTTTCAAACCACCCCTCCCCACCTCTTCTCACAGTGCAGATTTCATGCGCCTTGACACACTTTTGGATGTCACCTCTGAAGCTCACAAAGACGCTATATGTATTATCAAAGGTGCACAGAATATAGACCTCTATGTATGCACGCTGGGGAAAAGTTTATTATTGCCCCTTCTTCAGATTCTCTACGTTCGTACTGCCTTAGAATTTTTTTTTTAACCAGAAGCAGAAGCAGAAAGCGATGAAGGCGGGGTAGCCGCAACAGCAGTGCGTGCCATATGGACCTTTGTACACACAAAACTTTGTACTTTTCTTTCTTTATTGATTCCTATTTTCTTCTTCTCCTCTTTCTTCTTTTTGTGTGTAGCGTCAGTTTCAGTACAGGAAGAGCAAATCCATCGATTGCTGGTCCCATCTTTGCGGGCCTCTTGATCAGATGCTTTTCTGAGAAACGAATGAATGCCAGCGCACGTGAATCCTGCTTGGTTGTAAAAGTAGGTCAGAGAGACAAAGAGCAAACCTGTTCTGGGAATCATTCCTTTTTTTGACATTGATCAGAAGCCAGATGAGTATTGGAGTAATCTAGTTACTGAAATGCGTATTAAGTAAGTGGTTCGTTAAAATTTCCAAAATGCTGGGGATTGGTCGAGGGGAATGGTATGCAATGGTGTGTGTGTGTGTGTTTCTGTGTGTGTGTTTGTGTGTGTGTGTGTGTTGGGGGGGGGGCGTCTGTCTGAATGGTATGGATCTGTCACCAGACGAGAATGAGGGTCTTGTGTTCGCCTCTTTTGGAGCACGCAAAGCCCTAGTTCTCTTTACCTTTCTTCATAGGCTGGCTTATGCTTATGAAATTCTTATTCAACTCTGGCTTAAAAACGTCTGTGTCCATGTGTTTCTCTGTGAACTTTTGTCTGTCGTTTTCAGCCAAGGTTAGAATAGGTTTTGAATCGAATAATTGCGCTTCCAAACACGAATGTGAAATCTGTTGCTACTATTTGCTACAATTATTAAAACTCCAAATCGAATCATATTCTTTTTGAGCAATTTGAAACAAAATTGTTCGACAGGGAAAATTCCGTTTAACTCAGTGCCGAAGACATTGCTCTTGTGCAGTTTGCTTGCTGCTGTGGCCCAGTAGGTGCTAGCGAACACATCGCGCCTGAAAATGTCAACTAAGTTTTTCCTTTATTTGTTATCATTCAATCTTCAAAAAAAGCCAATACCAGTGTTAACGTTACGATTGACTGTTGACTTACCACAGCAGGAACACGTGACCGTATAAAAGCGAAGCCAGCAGGAACAAGACGGTGTAAGTGTTAGTATTGGGGTGGTTCTGTTTGTTTTCGTCACAGCCTTTCAGCCGTCCTGGTGTGGCTCTGAGAGAACAAATTAGCCGAGGGTCTAAGTAGTAAAACAACAGCTGCAGGCGGCTTCTAAACTATTCCGGGGTGTTTGTTTCGAAAACCACGATGCCTATCAGACCATGTGCTTGCTCCTTCGCCACTGACCACGTTGACGCGTTACACCGTTATCCGTTCCCAGGTTTTGTTAGGCCGAGTTTCCCGCGTGCCCAATCACTAAGCGCTTCATGACGAGCTACTGAATCACGCTGAAATCAAGCACTGTTTCACGGTGTTGGCGTGTTACCCCGCTATACGTACAAATAATGTGTTACGCCGAGGTTCATACTTATACACTGAGCGTCGCAAGACACGCTACATACTGTTTAAACACGCATTAACCATGTGTTGCTTACCCGGCCAAGAGCAAACCCAGTCATACCTTTTGAGAACAGGCAGTGTGCAAGCTACATGCAATTCTTTCACTTGAACACAGCCTGTTTTGTGAAAAAAGTCTCAGTTTCTTATTACGAATTTCTGGGTCCATGTAGGGGTGTAACGCGTCAACAGTTGCCTACTGACGGTTGCATGTGTTGAGCTATAATGGCAGGTTTACACCCTGCAGTCCTCTTGCTCCGGAGACAAAAAAGAAACAAGACGAGGAACGTAGACGTAAGCACGGCTTTATACATGTGCTGCAGGAGGAAACCTACCCCAACCTCCTTCCTGTCTTCCTGCCTTCTCTCGAATAGAGAGGCAAAAATGCTAGAAGCAAAGATATTCCAGGCAACACTAGATCTTTGTGCAAGAAGGGGAGGGATGGAGAGCTTTGAGAGCTTCTGAGCCTTGTGAAGTCTTCCCCTTCTTCGGGGCGGGGACGTAGCTCAGTTGGTAGCGCGCTGGCTTTGTAGCCAGTTGGTCGCTATCAGCGTGGGTTCGATCCCCACGTTCGGCGAGAGATTTATTTCTCGGAGTCAACTTTGTGCAGATTCTCTTCGGTGTCCGAACACCCCCGTGTGCACACATGCGCACGAAAAAGATCCCACGTTCACAGCGAAAGTCTCAGAGCTTGGAAAACACGAAGACACGCATGCATCATCTCTCGTCTCTGATTATCATGATCGTATTTCGATACTTTGACGAGACAAACCCAATGCTGGTGTGTCGAAGAAGACAGCCACAGCGGGCTTGTTCGAATCAAAGTATCACACCATATCATCAGCGTATTACCAATACCTGTCCCAATATAGACCAGTTGGTCTAAGAGGACGTTAAACCCTAATAGTCAGTCAGTCAGTCAGTCCCCTTCTTCTGTCTCTGCCGCCGGGATGGGCAAGGATTGGGTGGATGTAGGTGTTGAATGGGGTTGGGGCGGGTTGGAGTGCTTTCAAAGCTTCTGAGACTTGCGAAGTCGTCCGTTTTTTTTATGAATCTGCTGGCGGGGTATGTAAGGGGGCTTGCGAAACTGAGTGGGCCATGAAGGTGAAGGTAAAGAGGTGGGAGGGGGGTGAACAGAAAGGAAGACAAGGAAAGAATGAAATCTTGTTTGTCAGAGGCAGTCCATTAGCTGCATTTTCCCGCCTCCCGTGTACCTGACGTTTGGATGAGGAGGTGAATGACATGAATACCTGGGCAGGTAGGATCGTTGGCTCTTTTTGTTCACCTGTTTTGTTTTTCTTTTAGCTTTTGGTTTGGTCCGAGATGTGTTTAGCGGTGTGGCTGTGGGTCATCTGTCCTGTTTGTGTAGGTGCGATTCGCTTCTGTCTTTTTCTATGACGGTTTACTAGTGCCAAAACCTCATAATTGTAATTACCATTTTCACGTGTTTATCACTAATTTTCCCGGGAAAATTACTAACTTTCACCTGTTAATGATTAATTTTTAGTTTTGGCTCACTTCCTGACGGATTGCTAGTGCGTTACCGTGAAAATGAGTAACTAACAGGTGAAAACAGTAACTGACAGCGTTAATTAGTAATTATCACGTGATAATGGGAAACCCCAGGTTTTGGCACTAGTTTTTAAGTAAGCCGTCATAGGGCTTACTAGTGCCAAAACCTCATTGTAATTATCAAGGGAAAATTAGTAATTTTCCCTTGAAAATTACCATTATCAGGTGTTAATTACTAATTTTCCCGGGTAAACTACTAACTTTCACCTGTTAATTACTAATTTTTAGTTTTGGCTCACTTCCTGGCGTATTGCTAGTGCCAAAACTAAAAATTAGTCATTTTCCCGTGAAAATGATTAATTATCCCCTGAAAATGAGTAACTAACGAGTGAAAACAGTAACTGACAGCATTAATTAGTAATTATCACGTGATAATGGGTAACCCCAGGTTTTGGCACTAGTAAGCCGTCATATTTTCCCTCATCGTGCAGTCTCTCCGAGGTTTACTGTTTACTGAACCTTCACATTGCACGATTGTCAAGGATGTAATTATGTGATTGGTTAATACCCTATCATTTCGTGTCCTAGTTTTTGTGAGAAAAGAAAAAACCCACCATTTTGCACAGATAACATCTCCTCCAAAAGAAAAAAAAAGGTCAGTCCGCTTTCGAGTTCAGTGTGTTTAGTTTTAGTAGTGCAGTGCCTCTCTAATTTGACATACATAGATTATTTGTTTGTGTCGTAACATTGTTGTGCATGAGAAGTATACCTATTTTGATAATTATTTTGTTAGATATTCAGGGATATTCAAATCATAAGATGTACGTAAGGAGGTTTTGAACCTAAAATGTCGTGGTGTCATTCTGAATTAGGGGGTCCTGATTTGGCCTATATGGTCCGCTGGACCCAAAAAGCAACAACTAAATAACTAACCAACTATTCTGAATTATTCGTGGTAAATGGAAAAAAAGAGAAACGTAATTCCTATGAAAACTTCTGTGCCTCAACACAAATAGCTCCGGGTCATACCTAAGACTTTAAAATTGGCAATCTAGTGGCTGCTCCGCCTGGCGTCTGGCATTATGGGGTTAGTGCTAGGACTGGTTGGTCCGGTGTCAGAATAATGTGACTGGGTGAGACACGAAGCCTGTGCTGCGACTTCTGTCTTGTGTGTGGCGCACGTTATATGTCAAAGCAGCACCGCCCTGATATGGCCCTTCGTGGTCGGCTGGGCGTTAAGCAAACAAACAAACAAACAAACACAAATAGCTAGCGTCATGCCATTTTGAAAATACTGAAATGGTGTCACTACTTGAAATTGACATGTCGTCCTAAAGTGATTTGAGTCATGCTGGGTTTTTTTTGTGTACGTACAGCATCTTTAACAAGTTGAAAAAAAAGAAGAAAAAAGTTAAATACTTGAATGTGGAATGCTATCTCAGTCAAAACTACCGGATTTCTTTCAAAAGTATTCTTCGTGAGAAATGCAATGAAATCAACAAAGCTATAAAACTGCAGACTTACTGTCGCATTTTACGTGCTTCGGGGCCCGCTTGCGTAGGCACTTTACGCCATTGGACTCTCTAAACAAGGCCTGCCAGTCGGTGAATCACTTTAAAGTGCTGTCACTTTATGATAATTATGTTAATGAGAATTATCGTTGCAAGGTAACAAGACAGTCTGACGAGTTCAAAAGTCCCATTTACCGGGCATGGCATGTAAATTCGTCACTGAAAACCTATCTTTATTCTAAATACTACAGATAGTGCGTTGATATCACGGTGACTTGTCGTATGACGGTGTAAACAAAATTAGTTTATATTCTCACACGTACACGAACCTGCCCGTAGAACAACAACAACAAGTTTTAAACTTACTGTCATCTGTCACTTGTATGACTACAACATTTTGAACCTTTGACCGAGATTTGGCAGTTGCGTTTCTTAAATCCCCAACCACACCCAGGGGCGGATCAGTTCATTTTATGGGGGGGGGGGGGGGTTCCCAAAGTATATTGTGAAGATATGGGTGTGAAGGCGCGAAGCGCCGAGCCGACGGCGCAATGCGCCTAGCTTGCTAGGGGGGTCCGGGGGCATGCCCCCCCCCCCCGGAAAATTTTGAAAAAAAGGATGCAAAATGGTGCAATCTGGTGCATTCTGAGGATGATCATTACCAGTTTCAGGCAGCAGATTTTGTCACTGATTAATACCCAAAATAAACAAAACAATCTTTTCCGGAAACCCCAGAACCTCCCCCCCCCCCTCGTCCACCCCTGACACCTGTGTGCCTTCATTTTGGAAGAGTGAGATTTCGATGTTAATCACCACCTTTCTTGACCGGAAAGCGTCTTAAAGGTACTTTCCTTCCAGTGTAGACCATCGTGTAGATCTCTCGGAGGCTCTTACCTTCTAAAAGACCATTCTTCCACATGGATTCACAGAAAGAAAAATCCATAACTTGGTTGTTTTCTTTGCAGAATGAGGATTTGTTTACTGAATTAATTCCGAAAGTGACACCAGTGTCAATCTGCGCAATTGATTCAACAAAATATTGCTGTATTCAACACAGAACGCAGCCAGGCGGTTGATTTTTTCTAATTTTTGTTTTGTTTTGACCTCAGTTGCATGCAAGGCTGCTTCAACCCTAAGTTTTGCCTTTGCGTTTTGTTTCTCTTTTTTTTAAATTTTTTTTTATGGTAAGGCGGGGAGCATCC
>NC_090246.1:18502493-18622493 GCF_037325665.1 Littorina saxatilis
TGCCTGTATTGACGGTGACTCGTCGCTTGGAGTTTTCTGTTTTTGAGACCAGCCCGGTCAATTGAATACAAAATAAACGTATGCCTTGCTCGCCGTAATCACCAGAGATCAATCAAGGCTTCTGCATACGACACAAACACTCTTCCAGTTAACATTTCAGGAGTCAACAATCTGGTTGCTTTCAATACAAAACTAGAAATTGTTACTAAAATAATGTAGCTAAAAACTGAAACCTTAACCAAAAGCACGGTGACCAGCTTTGAAGGCATGGTTACCTATCTGTGCGTGTAATTACTTAAGATCGCACAGTTGAATGGACAAGCAGCTTAAAACTGTAGATGAAGCCTGGTCGGAGAACATGGGGATTCTTCAGTCAACGAGAAGTTGGCAGTGGCACTTAGCTGATTGATTCATTGTTATGTCTGTGAATTTACTGGAAGGATGAGGGAATGGTGTATTTGGGAATGGTCTTTTTGAGCGATTGGTCTATTGGCGCATGTTGTAGGCAATCAAAGGAAGTTTAGAGACCTTGTACGACATCAGTGTGAATCGATTCTCAAAGAGTTGTCTGTTGTTGGCTGAGACGCTCCAGAGGCCATTCGTCCTCAACATACAGTGTCAGTTATACAGAATGCTGCATGTACAGCAACAAAATCGGTATGGCTTCCGTCCAGCTATTTTGCCAGCTTTGTGCTTCTTGTAGTGGTATCTCCTGTTGAGCCAAACCTGCCGAAAACAGAAAATCGGAGCGGCACTTAACGTTATGAGATTGTACTTTGTGAACGGTCGGAGGAAATCATTGTTAAGGGGTTAAAGGTACATTCCTTCTCGCTTAAGCGACCATGGTCATCCCCACAGACCTGTCCAAGCAAGCTTGGGATACGAGAATCCTAACTTTGACACATGCCACAAATAAGCAGCCTGGCAGAATCGGCATTTGTTTCTATCACTTAATTTATGTGGCGGATTGACACAGGTGTCTTTCATAGAATTAGCTCAGCAAATTAAAAAAATAAAATAAAATAAAATAAAATAAAGCCCACTATGCACAAAATGCCGCCACGCTAGTGATTTTTGAAATGCATCCAAGTTAATGGATGTTTTGTTCTTATGTAAAAGTCTTGGACAGACCAGAGTTGGTGTACGTGATCGCTCAAGGGATGTCAAAGAAAAGCAATGAGAACGACAGTTTTGCAATCATCTGAACGCGCCATCCCACGCTTCTTATACTATATGTTGGTCACCTCAATTCCTCTCACTCAATTAAAGACACCCACGAGAACTTACCGAGAAAAAAACCACCCACCTCCTCAGTTCATCGACCTTGACAGACAGTCAATACGAGAGTATAAAATTGGCGGCTTTGTGTTGTAGCTGATCTGTATTCAACTTGAAGATATGTTTCTTTTTCAGTATGTGATTGTTGCTGGAATACTTTGTACGTTGCATATTTTGCGTCGCTAAAATTCTGCTTTTCACGCCGAGCGTTTTCAAGAAAAGCGTTAGTTTGAAGCATGTGCTGTTTAGCACAGAAAGTTAGGCGATAAAACATCTACTTTTTTGCTCAAGGATTTTTATCTTTCAAAGCATGCTCATTACAAAATAATTAGGTTCATTTGAACCTTCCGCTTTTACCTGGGAACGGAAGAGTTGTTAGGCAGGTGAACAGTGATGAGTGAGCAGAAATTGGAAGAGGCGTATTGAAGGGTTGGGGTGGAGGTAGATGTTGATGAGGGCGTTGGGAGGTGCGAGAGAACCCCCCGCGGGTTAGGGGGAAGAATTTACCCGATGCTCCTCAGCATGTCGTAAGAGGCGACTAACGGATTCTGTTTCTCTTTTTACCCTTGTTAAGTGTTTCTTGTATAGAATATAGTCAATTTTTGTAAAGATTTTAGTCAAGCAGTATGTAAGAAATGTTAAGTCCTTTGTACTGGAAACTTGCATTCTCCCAGTAAGGTAATACGTTGTACTACGTTGCAAGCCCCTGGAGCAAATTTTTGATTAGTGCTTTTGTGAACAAGAAACAATTGACAAGTGGCTCTATCCCATCTTCCCCCTTTCCCCGTCGCGATAATTATAACCTTCGTGGTTGAAAACGACGTTAAACACCAAATAAAGAAAGAAAGAAAAGAAAGTTGATGAGGGCGTTGGGAGGTGCGAGGGAGGTGTAGGAGGGTGCGTAAGAGTGAGCAGAATCAAGCGAGTTGGCACAGGAGGCTGTGTCTGTGAGCAAACGCCAGGTGTAGGGACAAGGTGAGGGTAATAAAGCAAACGAGGGGAGAACTATAAGGAAGGTGGAGGAATAGAAGGCCCGTGTCGACAGCTCCGCGAGGCATTCTTCTCGTGTCTGCCCTGACACTGACCCTTCATCATCCAATCATCCATCAATGAACATTCCGCCACGCTCTCCTTCTCCAGGTAGCGTCAGGTAGAGAAAACATCGGTACTGTGCTGGTACAGGTAGGCAGATAAATCAGTGGTACTTGCACCGGTGAAGTAACCAGAACAGCCTGGAAGTCTGAGCCCGAAGTCGATTTGCAAAGACTTCGTGCAGTCTTTTTACCGAAAATTCAGCGCCAAAGCTTCGTGCAGCAAGCTTCGTGAAATAGACTTTGCGAAGTTGACTTCGGTCAGTTACCTTGAGGTTTGACGGATCTGTTGAGGCGGTTTTGAGGACTTGTGAGTGCTGAGTTCCATCCCTTTGTCGGGAGGGTCGTTGAGGGATATATCCTTGGCACAAAGGGTCAAAAATCCCCAAAATAAGGCCTTAAAAAAATAAGCCTTTATTTTCAAAATAAAGCCTTATTTTGATAAATAAGCCCTTTTTTCGAGAAATAAGGCCTTATTTTGAAAATAAGGATAGAGGGAACACTCGGGATGAAGCAGCTGCGACTGTCGTCCTGACCTTGGTGTCCTGACAGTGAGTGGTGTTGTGCGGATCCCAATACCTTCCAGTCCAATGTGGTGGTTGATCTGATCATTTGGTGTTCCTTGCACGGTTGAAGCTTTAATAGACAAAATTCCGAAAAAAAATAATTCCGTCGGGTTTGTATGGGTTGTGGAAGAAGAGTGAATGCCCTTGCCAAAACCTCTGACAAACCATTGGAGGGGCCAATCACTATAGCGAGGGGCGTGTCGGAAACATGCGCTCCTGTCAGTGTTACTTGCACCGATGAAGAAACCGACCACAACAGCACTGACGGATCTGTTCAGATTTTGGGAAGGTGCAACAGTTTTAGTTGCGTTGATCAAAATGTAGTCCAGTCCCAGTGTGGTGGAAGAACTGTTGATGATTTTGCGTATGGTGCACTGTTGAAATATAATTTTAGTGAATGTATTCTTAGGTGGGGTGAATGTAGGTGTTGTGTGAAGATGGTTGGCACAATAGTGAACACCAGGTGTATGGACAAGACGCAGGTACTAAAGCAAACAAGAAGTAGGTGTAGGAAGGTCTGTTTCTGCGTTGGGCATTCTTTCCGTGTTTGTTTGTTTGTTTGTTTGTTTGCTTAACGCCCAGCCGACCACGAAGGGCCATATCAGGGCGGTGCTGCTTTGACATTTAACGTGCGCCACACACAAGACAGAAGTCGCAGCACACGCTTCATGTCTCACCCAGTCACATTATTCTGACACCGGACCAACCAGTCCTAGCACTAACCCCATAATGCCAGACGCCAGGCGGAGCAGCCACTAGATTGCCAATTATAAAGTCTTAGGTATGACCCGGCCGGGGTTCGAACCCACGACCTTCCGATCACGGGGCGGACGCCTTACCACTAGGCCAACCGTGCCGGTCTTTCTTTCCGTGTCAGTGCGGACATTGGCCGTTCATCATCCATGAGAGATCATTCCGCCTAGACCTCCTTCTCCTGTCAGTGTCAGGTAGAGAAAACATCGGCATTGCTCGTCTAGGTCCATGATTCTGTTCAGCCAAAAGCAATAGGTCCAATAGATACAAGAGGCCGCGGAGAATGCATCGTGTGCAGTGTCAGATGCCATCTGCAGATGGCACTTTAGCGTTTTGGGGTTACAAGGGTAACCCGAATCTCTCCAGGTTTAGCTTTGCACAGGTCTCTGTCCTTTAAAACGGGTTCCACATATTTCCCAAGGTTGTAGTTTTATATGCTTGACTTTAAAAACCGATTCAAGCTGTGCCCCTTGCTGCAGACACGATACTCAATTTGAACGACAAAGCCGGGTAGGTCTTAAAAATACTCTCTGCGAACAGAAATATCACACCAAGGGGGCGCGTACCTTTAAAAGCAGATTTATTTTATAGTTCACCTTTGCCGCCCTCACACAACCTCACGTGACCCTGCATGTCAGAAGACTTTAAAACTGGTAACGAACAATGAGCACCAGAAACACTTTCCCATTTGCCCGTCACGTCGGAATGATTTACCCACCTATGCCGCCCCCACATAACTTCACGTGACACTGCATGCCAGGGGCCTTTGAAAGTGTTTTAAAACAGGTAACAAAGAATGGGCACCAGAAACACTTTTGCATTTAAAAGAAGATTTATTATATAGCCCACCTATGGCGCCCCAACACCACACCACCTCACGCGTCAGGAACGATAGATCTGCAGTAGCGGAGCAGGGGCTGTGTCGTTTATCGGGATCTTGATAAGAAGGCAGTGGCCCAACTCAGCACTGGTCTTGACAACTACATTTTCCGGCCCAGCTCTTTGAAACCATTAGATTGGGAGATGTTGCGCGTGTGTTGGCCATTTATTACTGCCTGTCTCACGGCGATCAAACAAGTGGCTGCCACATTTGCTGGTGGTTGCTATGCTTCAGACCGCTGTAGGAAAGAAGCGCTGAGGAGCTGAACGAGTGCGTGTGAAGGTATGCCTCAAACCATAGACCAAATGGTCTATGCTCAAACCAAGTGTTCATGCAGTGTTCAGGCAAAGATCTTCTAGGCTACGAGAACATCTTTGGTTCAGGCACATGATGGTCATGGAACAGAAACAATGCTGAGTCGCATGGGTGTAGTCTGAGGCCAGGGTATGCCTGAAGCTTAGCGTTCAAATCATAAGATACATGAATGTTTTGGAAAAGAAAATCCGCAGAGCCGCACTGGTAATTGTTGGGATATACGTACCTGAAGATTGAATTCAGACAATGTTACAAGCGTCCAGGCAGTACTCGTGCAAATGTTATTCTGAGAAAAGAGCCACTACCGAGCCACATGGGTCTCTCTCTCTCTCTCTCTCTCTCTCTCTCTCTCTCTCTCTCTCTCTCTCTCTCTCTTTCATTTTACTCTTTCTCTGTCTGTCTGTCTGTTTGTCAATGTCTCTCTTACACACACACACACACACACACACACACACACACACACACACACATACACACACACACACACACACACACACACACACACACAATAATGACAATCTCAATACTGCATTCTTTGCACCTGCTGTCCAGTATGAAATATCTAAGTATGAAATCAATACTGCATTCTTTGCACCTGCTGTCCAGTATGAAATATCTAAGTATGAAATCATCGGTTTCCAAGGCCACAGACAATCTCATTTTATTAAAGTCTGTGGCCGGATTATTCTTACCACCACCTGCATGCGTGTTGTCTGACAAATGATCCAGCCATAATATGATTGTGGTATCTTCATCACAACAGCCACCTCAGAAACCAATCAGTTTAATGCGAGTGTGGAAGACGATATTCCACGGGTATCATACCTACTTTAGAGAATATCACTGACATAACGGGATGCCACGACTACATTATTTATTAAATGAATTACGAAACCTTCCCAGCTTCACAACTCTCCAGGTTGCTGTCTCAAAGTCGAAGATTCAGAGTCCGCAGACAGATCTGAAGTCTTAAAGCGCCACAACCAAAAAATGTTCTTACTGTACGGTGTTTTAAGTGTTACCCCAAGGTAGAACGTACTCGCTGACTTATCGATTAGAAGCATTTTGGGGTTGTTAAATAACACCCTACGTCGTCTTAAAATCAAATGTTTTCCACCAGTTATTGGACTGCTTGATTTTTGACAAATCGAAACATTCTCAAGTACGTCTACCTAATGGTTTTCATAGTGGGCAGACATACAAAACCCCCCGCGGGTTAGGGGGAAGAATTTAACCTGATGCTCCCCAGCATGTCGTAAGAGGCGACTAACGGACTCTGTTTCTCTTTTTACCCTTGTTAAGTGTTTCTTGTATAGAATATAGTCAATTTTTGTAAAGATTTTAGTCAAGCAGTATGTAAGAAATGTTAAGTCCTTTGTACTGGAAACTTGCATTCTCCCAGTAAGGTAATACATTGTACTACGTTGCAAGCCCCTGGAGCAAATTTTTGACCATCTCCCCCCTTTCCCCGTCGCGATATAACCTTCGTGGTTGAAAACGACGTTAAACACCAAATAAAGAAAGAAAGACATACACATAATCATAAGACAGATAACAGGAAAAAGACTATTACCTCAATAGGCGTTGAATTCTCTGGTACTCGGAAGAGAGGTTTTCGAAGCTGATCAAATACGTATTGTTGGAAATGAGAACATTTTATTTCATGAAGGAACAAGAGGCGAAGCCTTCAAGGCTCCCGTAAGAAATCAACAAACAGTAACATAACACAAACTCACTCACTCCGTAACACACACACACACAAACACACACACACACACACACACACACACACACACACACGCACACACACACACAGTTAAAACTAACGCATCATATCAACTCCATGTATAATTTTCAAAAGAAGGCAAACAGATAAAATGACAAGGGTAATAGGTTAGGTACCTGCCATGTGGGCACTTTTTCCACTGCTGTCCTCAGTCCTATACTTTTCATCAAGACTTGTCACCATGCCGAGTAGATCTAAATTCGGAAGTCTTCATGTGGCTGAGGCATATATATATCTGACATAGCGTCGATCTTGTTGTAGGTTAACCTCCTTTCTGAAACAAATGGCAAAATGCGATTAGTTATGATGACTACAACCTACACAAATATAAACAGTGTTTTGAAACAGAATAGTCAGGTTATACAAGCCACTTTACCTATGCAGCATGGTAACCCTACAATATGCGAAACATGTCGACTGCAGCAGCCTGCTTCTTAAAATAATTCTGACGGTCAACACAGCCAGAAATGCCAACAAAGACAAGAAAGCTGTTGCAAGGTAAGCTTACCAAACGTTACATAGCGAATCATATGATAGTGCGTAAACAGCAAACAGTAGATCTACAATCAAAGAGAGGATCGAGTCTGGAATGAAACGCGATACAGATCTAGCATTCAAAAACTGTCTTTCACGTTCAAGGAAGTTGTTGCAAAGTACTTAAGACTTACTAAATTGTACAGACAAAACCATGACAGTGCATGTTTTGAATCTGAGGAAAAAATCGTGATCATTTTGACTTTGAGAACAGATTCATTCCGTTTCCTTATATCTGCATGTTCAAGTAAATGGTGGACAGTTTTTTTCGGGCAGAGTAAACTTAACTTGAGACTCTACTGCAAGTCTTGAAATTCACATAAATCGAACCACGAGCAAAGACATCCAAACATTACAGGCACTTTAGATCAACTCATTTCACTAGAGGTGACTGCCAAGCACTGTGTTTGACATCCGTGTCTGCTGAAATAAAAAGAAATTAAAACAAAACGGATTAACAGTAGGTGACACGTTATCAGAGTGGGAGACACTGGATCTGTCTCTGAACTTACCGGGATACGGCTGCAAGATCGACACTGACTGCCGCGCTTTCGACAGCTCTTCCTCGCGTGGACATTGGAAACACGCTGTGCAGATCAAATTGTAGGAAATCTCCCTTTGGTATCTTCTTTATTTACTTTTCTGGAGCTTAGAAACCGAACAACATGAAATCGTCTTCCCCGGCGAATCGGCGAGGTGAGAACTGGACCACAATCCTTCGCGCGACCCCTGACCTGATCTTGACACCTGACCTGCCGTCTGCATGCCAAACACGACACAAACCAGTCAACTGCTTGTACCCCTTCAAAACCCCCCACCACCCGTTTTCTTTGGATACACGCTTTAACTACACACATGCCGACACAATGTTGATCATTGCTTCAATAATTTGAAGATGGTGCTTGAAAATTAACCACGTGAAATGAGTATTTCGGTGTTTAGCCAAAAATGTTAAAGTTTCTACCACAGACATACACACATACATACGCACGCACGCACAGACAGACAAAGTTTACCATCGCATAGGCTACACTTACGTGAGCCAAAAAATCAGATTCTCCACACATAATAAGTGTACGATGTACAATGGTTGATCAGGCTGTTAACCCATGATATCAAAGGAAGGCTGCGCCTGGTGATTGTTGAAGTCTGAATGGATCTGTGATGAGTTACACGATGCTTTACGCGAGAAAGAGGATAGCTTTAAATGGTGTTTATCTCGTCACAGCAAGTATCCTGTCACCTTTACGCTCTAACCTATTATGTACCTTCCGCGTGCGTTTGATATTATCGTAGCAGGCAGACATCTGTATGCGGTGACCTATGGCACGGGTGACATTTGGCTGTATTTGTTCCCATAACACGCTATGATGAGCTGTAGTTTTCCCTGTCTCTCTCCCGTCATTTTCATCCTGTTTTGTTAGATTACACGCGCTGGAATTACGGTTTATTGATCCCCGTCTGTCCCTAAGGTTCTCTTTTGTGTGTTTGACCCTACGTGTATGTTTGTGTCTGCGATGAAATGAAAGGTGTTTGAGTTCATGGAGATAGTGTGTCTGTGGTTTGAATTTTCAAATTTCCGACTGATAGTGATAGCGAGTTATAAGATTATTCTGAATTTGTATTTAAGGCTTTTCTTGAAACACGACTGGCTGTCGTGGACGAAAGAGGAATTAAACTGTGCATTCAACGTAAGAGTTCTTTTTTTCAGGAGAAGCTTAGCTAGGCTGTTGAAACTTTGCATTCACACAAGTTTTTGCTAGTAGAACTGTGTACTATGTCACAAAGAGTTCAAAACTTGTTACAGAAATGTGTTCAAAAGTGGAACACTTCTGTTTAAAGTGCACGTACGGGTCATGGAATAAAACGCATATTAAAGACTTCGAACAGCATCCAGTGATGAAAGGAACAGCAAGGATTGGATTCACACTGACTCAGTGGATAGCAATTTTGACCCTCGATCGGATTTGAAGTGTCGTGTGTGGTAAAAACAGGTCTTTTCAAAAAGCAGGTATATCTTTACATAGAAACAAATGCACGCTATTTAGTGCACGCTATTTAGAGCTGTAACTCTGATTTGACCAGCAATTTGGTTTTCTTTTATCTAACATGCACTTTCTTGTGTCTTTTTTCCCAGTCGGGAGCCCCTCCAGTGTTCGGGCCCATCTCAGCAGACGACAAGTGTTTCTCAGCGCCAGACATCTTGCCGACGAGTAACGGTCGTCACCTGTACAATGGCTGCCACTCAGACAGTCTCGCACACAGCTACCACTCTGAGCACGGCCTTCAGCACCCCGTCAATTCCAGAGGGCCAGGTACGTCACTGGTGACTACTACCTCATAATAAATATGGTGACGTCACTAAGGCCTTAGATATTGTTTGTTTCTATGCTGGGTGCTGTGTTAAGGATGGATGACCTGTTTTGTGTGTCTGTTGATCTAATTGACTGTCGGTTTTTCTGTCTGTCTGTTTGTCTGTCTGTCTGTCTGTCTGTCTGTCTGTCTGTCTGTCTGTCTCTCTCTCTCTCTCTCTCTCTCTCTCTCTCTCTCTCTCTCTCTCTCTCTCTCTCTCTCTCTCTCTCTCTCTCTCTCTCTCTCTCTCTCTCTCTCTCTCTCTCTCTCTCTCTGATAAACGAGGTTAGTGAACACAAAATTTTGGGTGTAACTATTGACAACAATCTAACATGGGGCCCTCATGTAAGTAACTTATGTAAATCTACAGCAAAAAAAGTTCATCAGTCTGCAAAGATTAAACATTTTCTAAATTTTGATGCGCGCAGAACATTTTTTCAAGCGCATGTGCAGTCTGGAATAGACTATGCATTAACCCTTTGGGATTCTGCAAGTGATGCAGCTTTAAGACCCCTAAAATCTTTGCACAGACGCGGAGTAAAAGTTGTTCTGCTGAAAAACAGCACCCTCTCTAATCATGACTACAAAAAAGCTGAAATTCTTCCACTTTCATCCAGACTAGCGTTTAACAAGGCAAGGTTTATGCATAAAATAGTTCTTGGACGTGTACCAGACTATTTAACTAAAAGAATATTATTAACTGAGACTTCATCAAGCCGCACGAAGAAACTAAATGTTCCCCTCCCTAGAATTGACTTGTATAAAACTAGTCTGGCATATTCAGGTCCATTTCTGTGGAATGGTTTACCAGTCTCTCTCAGACAGCCACTTTCTGTTGCCAGTTTTAGAAGACATACTTTTTTGTATATGCTTTCATCGTCGTGTGGCACTTAATGCCTCGATCAGGTACTGCTGTTTGATAAGTACATGAAGATCTACTAGTATAATCATTTCATTTTAGTTAATTTTTTTTATTTTTTTTTATTTTTTTCTCTCTCTCTCTCTCTGCTTACGTTGTTCTCTTCATGGATTTTGCACATACATTATGATTATGTGTACAATGTGTGTGTGTGTGTGTGTGTGTGTGTGTGTGTGTGTGTGTGTGTGTGTGTGTGTGTGTACGTGTGTGTGTGTGTGTGTGTGTATGTGTGTGTGCGTGTGTCTGTGTGTGCGTGTGTGTCTGTATGTGCATGTATGTCTGTGAGTGTCTGTGTGCATGTGACCGTGTGTGTCAAAGTGTGTGTTTTAATGTATACCATTACCAAGTTGGCATGTATGCTATGAACATTTTTATTTTTTTTTATTTTTTTTTCTCTTTGTCTGATTCAATAACCATGTTTTTATGTTTTTGCTTTGCTTCTTCTTCTGCTTTAATATTATGCACTGCTTAGTTAATTCCCTCTTGGGCGAGGGCTGGATGAAAAAAGATCTTTGCTGTATCTACTCCATTACCCTCGAAAAATAAAGTTGGTTGGTTCGTTCGTTCGTTCGTTCGTTCGTTCGTTCGTTCGTTCGTTCTCTCTCTCTTTTTTTCTCTCTCTCTTTTTTTCTCTCTCTCTTTCTTTCTCTCTCTCTTTCTTTCTCTCTCTCTTTCTTTCTCTCTCTCTCCCTCCCTCCCCGCCCCCTCTGTCTTCGCCCACGCTGTACTGATTGTTTTCAGTGATGGTGTCCTCTCTTGCGAGGTGTCCTGTCTTCGCTCATACTGCACTGATTGTTTTCAGTGATGGTGTCCTGTCTTCGCTCATACTGTACTGATTGTTTTCAGTGATGGTGTCCTCTCTTGCGAGGTGTCCTGTCTTCGCTCATACTGCACTGATTGTTTTCAGTGATGGTGTCCTGTCTTCGCTCATACTGTACTGATTGTTTTCAGTGATGGTGTCCTGTCTTCACTCACACTGTACTGATTGTTTTCAGTGATGGTGTCCTGTCAATACAATACAATACAATACAATACAATAACTTTATTAATCTCTAAAAGAGAAATTACATTGCTGAGCGTTTGTGTCCGTAATAATAACATACATAACACATTCAAAATAAACATTTGTTCTTTGTCCTGAGAAAATATAGCACATTGGTTATCACATAAGAAAGTATATTAAAAATAAATTAACATGCATTCACCATCAACAATGCACAAAAGAAAGTCAGCACCTTGCCGGTTATCACATGTTGTCTAAGATTAAGAGAGTAGAATGCAAAACAAAATCAACAATACTTCACTCATACTGTACTGATTGTTTTCAGTGATGGTGTCCTGTCTTCACTCACACTGTACTGATTGTTTTCAGTGATGGTGTCCTGTCTTCACTCACACTGTACTGATTGTTTTCAGTGATGGTGTCCTGTCTTCGCTCACACTGTACTGATTGTTTTCAGTGATGGTGTCCTGTCTTCACTCACACTGTACTGATTGTTTTCAGTGATGGTGTCCTGTCTTCACTCACACTGTACTGATTGTTTTCAGTGATGGTGTCCTGTCTTCACTCACACTGTACTGATTGTTTTCAGTGATGGTGTCCTGTCTTCACTCACACTGTACTGATTGTTTTCAGTGATGGTGTCCTGTCTTCGCTCATGCTGTACTGATCTAATTGTTTTCTGTCTCTCCCTCGTGTGGCACAGTGAAAAAGCACCACACCCCAGTGAAGCGGCACAACTCGGCGGGCGACATGTTGATATCCAACCACCCGACCAGCCACCCGGAATCCCACCACAACCACCAAAACCACTACCCGGTGACAGAACGCGCCCAGAGACCCAAGTCTGAGGGACATGCCTACAGCAGACACACGCTTAGCAAGCGCACCTCCAGCTATGGGGTAAGTTATGACGGCTTACCAGCGCTAAAACTAAAAATTAATAATTAACCCGTGAAAGTTACTAATTTTCACGTGTTAATTACTAATTTTCACGTGTTAATAACTAATTTTCAAGTGTTAATGTCTAATTTTCAGTTTTGGCTTGCTTCCTGACGGTTTACTAGCGCCAAAACAAAAAAAGTAGTAATTTTCACGCGTTAATTACTAATTTTCATGTGCCTTGTGACTGTGGGGGCTCAATGCGCATGCGAGACTGTTACACCGGCCAGAGCGAAACATCCTTCTATTCAAAACTTTTCTGGTCCATAGTTCTTTAATCCGATGCAAATTAACAATAAGAGCTGAGCGCAATAAAAAACCGTGATATACAACTGTCTGTCCGACAACTTGTTGAATAACGAATTCTATCGAAAGATATTTGTGAAAGTGTGTGAGTCTCGACCGAAGAGATTTGTCTGCTAGTGGTTGGACCTTTAGCACATGTCCGGCCGGCCGCCATTCTTCTTCTCTTGGTTCGAACATTTTCAGATCGATTGTCCTTCACTAATACACTACAAAGCAAATTTATGAGTGTGGTAGTGGAAACAAATATGAGGTACGGCTGTCTGCCCGACAACTTGTCGAATAAGGAATTATATTGAAAGATATCTGTGAAAGTGTGACACCACAGCCGATCAAAAGTCCGTCTGCTACGAACAGCTTCGATTCGAAAGTTTTCGGGGTCGATTATTCTTTTCTAAGATACCCAAAACAACGTTAAAGGCACAGTAAGCCTCCCATAAACCATCACAGATACTGTCAGGCTTTTACACACAGTACAAAACACCCTTCCATTTGAACGCTCACCAAACGGGAACATCCTAGGTGCTCTCCGTAAAGAGCGAGCAATTTTCAAAGAATTTATTTTTGCGTGGTTTATCTTACCCCTGAGCCATCGTGAACCCGTGTGATCCAGTTTCCCTTTTTCACAATGTAGTCGTCAGTTAGTAATTTGAATGCGACTCGATGTGAGCTTATCTGCAATAGCACGTTATTATGTACCTCTGACTATGCACGAAACAAACGGCTGTGGTTCACAAGAACTCTAGCGATGGCTTTTGACTGTTCAGAGGAACTGGCGATAGACATAAACCGTCGTCTGCTACGAGAACCACGACCTTGCGTGACCCTGCTTCTGGGCTTTTCTTTTTTCAAACTTTCAAAACTTCGAATTGTACTGATCTTGTCTTGATGAAAAAAGAATTCTTTTATGTGTGACAGGGGAGGCTACCGCTCCTTTCACAGCAGACTCTGCACCCGAGTTGTTGGCCTTTAAGTCAACACCGGTGGATTGTGGAATTCTGTTTGTGATGGGGTCTGGTGGTTTCCGATTGTCTGTATGTTCATGGAAACCTTCGGGTTTGCATAACAGTTTTTATAGGGCTAAGAAATTAGCCCTAACATTTTCAATCCTGTTTGATTGCACTTCGCCTCCCAAGGTGATCGTAGTGTTACGGCACTCGGTTACATATGATTTAAGAATGTTTGTGTAACAAGCTGTCAATTTATTATTTAGATTTTAAAAGTTAGGTCTACCACCAAAATGCACCACGGTCCGATTGTCTCTGAGCAATCGGCGCAAAATTAATTCTTTAAAAAATGCTCGCTCTTTACGTAGGGCACCTAGGATGTTCCTGTTTGGTGAGCGTTCAAATGGAAGGGTGTTTGTACTGTGTGTAAAAGCCTGACAGTATCTGTGATGGTTTACGGGAGGCTTACTGTGCCTTTAAGGAAAGCGCTATTGCAGAAAACTGTGACATGCATCTTCCCGTGGGATAACTTGCTTGATAAGGCCTTCTATTAAAAGATATTTCAGAAATAGTGTGAGAGTGATGTTTGCCGGACGTTGAAGCCTCTCAGTGCGGACTGTTAAAGTCCGACTACTGTGACCGAAAACGAGGCAAAAATGAAAATTAGTAATTAACCCTGTTAATTACTCATTTTCACGTGAAGATGGTAACCCTAGGTTTTGGCACTAGTAAGCCGTCATAGTAAATGGTTTGAGTTTACATTGACGGTTAATTGAGCGAAAAAGTGTGGGAACTACGGAACGCGCCCAGAGACCCAAGTCCGAAGGAACACCGCGTGCTTAGCGTGCTTAGCAAGCGTACCTCCAGCGATGGGTTAAGTGGTTTCAGTTTACATTGAAGGTTAATTCAGCTATAAAAGGAGTGAAATAAGAGCGCGCCCAGAGATCCAAGTCTGAGGGACACGTAAACAGCAGACACGTGCCTAGGGGCAAACTACACCTGCGCATTCGCCACTACACTACATGCTGCGATATGGGTTATGACGAGTACTTGGCCTGTTTTCTTTTCACGCAACGTGTAGCGGGCTGGGAAAAAAAAACTACTTCAATAATCTGCAGTGCGTCGTCTGTGCCGCTGACTCTGCGCAGGTATAATTTGCCCATTAGCAAGCGTACATCCAGTTATGGGGTAAGTGGTTTGAGTTCACATTGAAGGTGAATTCAGAAAAGTGAGTGAATTACGGAACGCGCCCAGAGACCCAAGTCTGAGGGAGTATTTCCAATAAACGTAGCACCACAAATAATACTGTGAAAGGTAGGTATCTTATTCTGACACGGCTTTGTTCGAAATTATATAATAAAAGTGAAAGAATTAAATTCAGATAAATTATCTTATGTCTTATGTCATGTCTTCTGTCATGCCATGTTATGTCTTTAAATAAAGGTTGGACTTGCTTGTTGACAGGGCGGGTCACCGTTCGGCAGGGCGGACTCGTACCACAAACTGGAGCAGTTGGGGGAGGGGTCCTACGCCACAGTCTACAAGGGTTACAGCAGGTCAGTGGACACAGATGCACGTGCACACAGCCATGCACACTCGCTTAGACATAAACACATGCTTGAACACGTGCATTCGCGCAAATGTGCCCAGGCACTTCCAGAAAGAACATACACACACGCACGCACGTATGTACACACACGCACGCACGCACACACCAACACGTACGCACACGCAAACACACATGCACGCACGCACTCTCTCTTCTGTTCTCTCATTCTATGATTCTCTCCCAGAGCTATACCTAGAATACCGTGCTTGGTTGCAATTTTGCAATAGATACTGACAGAACACAAGGTTTTAAAGTACAGCAGACGACGGTGCACTGCATGTGTATTTTCTTGTTTGGTGTACAGTGTTTCTGGGGTGTTTGTGTTGCTGCTATAATGCAGCAGGTGCTTGGTATGCAGCGGCTTTTTTCCTCGTTATTATGACGGGAGCTGTCTTTCTGTGTTGCTTTTTCGTGGCATTTGTAATGTTGCGTCGTTTTTCATCCAACGTCTCTGACTTCTGTTCTTATTCTCCGCTTATTTTCGTTATATCAATCACTGACTGTATCTGTCTTTGTTTGTCTGTCACTCGCTCTCTCTCTATCTTTCTCTTTCTCTCCCTAGAGAGAGAGAGAGAGGGGGGGGGGGGGGGGGGGGCATGTGTGTGCTTGTTTGCGTGTGTCTGTGTCTGCATGTGTGTTTTTCGGAGAACGCGACTGGCCGGCACCAGTGCAGGGTGTCTGCCTTTTTGCGGCCGCCATTAACTACCACAATGCAACACGGGAGAGCAATTTCTGCACCATTTGCGGAGGAAAAACAGGAACTCTCTTCAAAATACCGGATACATTTGGACAAACGAAAACCGTTTATCGGCTGTCATGGCGAAACGGGCCAGGGATTCGAGCCTGTTCCTGTTACCATCCGTTCCGACTCTGACTCGATTCCGGGCTGTTCATTATGGAAATGCGGTCCGTGCTAAAAATGTTGACAGCAGGCAGTGCCCGTTATCGTTATCGTCGCATGCACAGATTGATTTCTGTTCTCACGTTAATTGAACTTTTAGAGTTTGATTGACCGAATTTGTTGTTTTGGATTTATTTATTTATTTATTTGTTCATTCATTGTAAAGAATTATTTATTTATTTATTTATTTATTCGGCATGTTGTAACCAGCTGTCTCTTAACCATGTCCCGTTTCGGTGTCTCGGGTCAGAAGAGGCTTTGCGTGCGTTTGTGTGAGTGGGAAACCTACTTATGCTGCGGCACAACATTACCCCACCCAAGCTCTAACCCCCTCCCTCCATCCATCTCTTTTTGAACCCCCTTCTGTTATTCCGACTGTGTACATGCATCAGTCGATAGGAACAGCGTTCTGCAACCGCACATCGCCGTCCTCCACCCCCACCCCCCTTTCTGCCAGTTCATTTTTTTAACACCCCCATCCGACTCGTCCGATCTCTGAACACGCAGAAACAGACATCGAGACACACTGACACCCATCCGCCCCTACATGCACAAACTCAGCCCCCCCCCCCCCCCCCCACACACACACACTGCTTCTCTCTCTCTGTGTCTCTCTCTCTCTGATTTCAAATTTAAACAGCAAGCTGTTTTGACCTGTCTCCCGTTAACCCTCACCGCTTCCCACTCCCCTTTCCTCCCTTGTCTATCAATAATATCATCGTCATGAATAAATGTTATTCATCCCTCCACCGTCTGTTGTTACTCATTCATTGCCCGTCCCCTATCGTCCGTGCCAGTGTATTCCAAGTGGTTGTCAGCCAGGTCAGCGAGACAGATGACACACATTGCAGGGAGTCAGTGTGACCTTGCAGCACGGGCACGTGCGACACGCCCTGTGTCATTACTGTTGCAGGCAGGGGTGCATTGGACGTGCAATCTGTCACTCGTTTGCATCCCGGGGGGTCAGGGGTGGGGTGGGGCCGTGCCGCTGTCTGTTGCCCGCCTGTCCCCCACTGATTCCCAATCTCCGAAGCGGATCTGGAGAAGGTTCTTCGCCCCCCCCCCCCCCCCCCCCCACCCCTTGGCCCTGGTTGCTGTGTTATCTCTGCCCTTCAAACACATACGCACACACACCTAAACGCACACATAATTATGCAGGCACGCACACACACACACGCGTACGTACACACACACAAACACACACGCATGCACCCCACACACACACGTGCACACGCACGTATACACACACACACACACACACAAACACACACACAAACAAACACACTGCTGTGGTCCAATGAAGATTCTGTTCTTTCACGCATCGGTCTTGACTCTTGCCACCGCCCCCGCCCCCCCCCCCCCCCCCCCCCGTCTTCCACTCCTCATGGGAGGGTCAGGAAAGGTTCCGTATCACTCCGGTATGTCTTTGTGTTTGCCCTTATGCTTGTTTAGATGTCTGTTTTGCCTGCGCGCATCAAAGGTATCGCTTGGTGTCGGCGAGCGAATGAGTGAGCGAGAGTTGCTGAGGATGCAACTCTCTTGTTGATGATGATGATGCTGTTAGTTGTTACGGAGCTTTTGTGTTGAGGGTTTATTGGCGTAGAAGACTACATGTATTGTGGTTTGCGTCAGAGCTTGTACATGTCTGTCAAGGTCATTTGTACTAAAGGTTAAAGGGCTCCTTTGATGTACAGCTGATTTGGCTGTGTGAGCGAATGGCAGGTGATGTGTGGGTGTGGAGGTGTGGGTATGAGCGAATGGCAGGTGATGTGTGTGTGTGTGTGTGTGTGTGTGATTCTGGCAGACAGCTGTTGAATTGCACTACTTCTGTTCTTGATCATTTCATTCGATGGAAAATGTTGGGGTACTTTGTTCTTTGTCTGTTAGTGCTTTTACATCAGTCCGTTCGGCGCGGATTTGTCAGGTCTTTTTTTCATCCAGTTGTGATATGCATTCTTTCATTTATTCACGCATTCAGTTATCCGGTCACTGTGTCACTTGTTGACTTTTTGTCTGCCTTTCATGAGAGTCTTCCTCCTTCTACCGTTTTCTTCTTTTTCCCGGCCCAAGCAATTCTCGCCGCCAGATCCTCTGCCTGCCTCAAGATGACCTGTGGGGTTAAAACGGACTGTAAACAGGCAATTCAGACAACAACAAATATAAACAAACCAATCTACAGCCTCCTTATTCTCAACTTCAGCGAATCGATTGTGTGGCTGCACTCGATTTATCTTGTGACGTTTTTTTTCTTCTCGCCTGATGTTTTGTGTCTCATGCTTGATCTCGTAAATATTTATCGTCTGATTTCTTTGTCTCTGTCTGTCAGTCTGCCTGTCTATGTCTCTGTCTCTATCTGTCTGTCTCTCTGTCTCTGTCTGTCTGTCTCTCTCTGTCTCCCTGTCTCTGTCTGTCTGTCTCCCTGTCTCTGTCTGTCTGTCTCTATCTATCTGTCTGTCTGTCTCTCTCTCTCTCTCTCTCTCTCTCTCTCTCTCTCTCTCTCTCTCTCTCTCTCTCTCTCTCTCTCTCCCTCTCTCTCTCCCGGCGTCCTCTGAATATTTTTTCTCTCAAGTGATTTGCTTTTACGCGCACTTGATCTTGTGAATATGCTGTTCCTCTCTCGTCTGATCCGTTCTTTTTCCGCTCTCACTAGAGCTTGTAGATTTTTTTGTTCTCGTGGAATTTCTTTCATTCCCACTTCATCTTGCGAATATGTTTTCTCTCTCGTCCCTCTCCCATCTACCCCCCCCCTCCCCCTTCCCCAGGTTTGGCATTTGGCCTTGTGACTGCACGGGATGCAGTTGTGTGCAGTTATGTGCAGCTCCCAGGTTTGTGAATGATCGAGAGGTGCACGCTATTTTGCATTGTGTCTTCTTTCCTGTTGTTAGTGCATTTGCTCTTTGTTGTGTCTCTTTGTTCCTAACCTTACCCATCACCCGCTGGCCCCTTTAGGGAGGTATGGGCACGCGGGGGGGGGGGGGGGGTGTTGGAGGGGGGAAGGGCAGATTGAAAGGCATGAAATCAAAGATACTGCAGAGGGATTTCTCTCTGCAGCATTTTTGATTAAATCAAGAATTCAGTCTCTCTCTCTCTCTCTCTCTCTCTCTCTCTCTCTCTCTCTCTCTCTCTCTCTCTCTCTCTCTTTCTCTCTCTTTCTATCTCTTTCTCTTTCTTTCTCCCTCTCTTTCTTTCTCCCTCTCTCCCTCTCTCTCTCTCTGAGCTAAGAAATCTATCCACAGGGCCGGACCCAGGGGGGGGAGGGGGGGGGGGGGGGTTTCCAGGGGTTCCGGAACCCCACCCCTGGAAAAAGCATGTACCTTGCTTTGACTTTTACTAGTTTTAGCACCAAAACAATGCTGCTCTTAACCCTCAAAACAAGGCCCAGAATGCACCAGATTGCACAGATTTTAACCGTTTTTCAAACATTTTCCGGGGGAGCATGCCCCCGGACCCCCCTAGTTCGCGCGCCTGCTTTGCAGGCGCGCGCTTGTGGCTTCGCCACTTCGCTGATTTGCCCCCCCAAAAAAGGAGGAACCCCCCCCTTACAACTCATTTGGTCCGGCCCTGATCCATATATATATCTCGCTCCATAGCATGCACAAAAGCGTGCCGTATCAGTATCGACCCAATTCTTTCATCTGACCGACGCGGCGATTTCTTGACCTGTCCAGCGAACACACGCACCTGTGACATGCTCTCACCATTCTGGAGTGTGGCAAGGAAGGAAAGAAGGGGGGGGGGGGGGGAGAGAGAGAGAGAGAGGGTGGCAGAAGTCGGTATTTACCTGCAAGGTTTCTGTGCACACATGTGCGCTGCTCTGCACAACAGAAAAAAGAAAAGAAAGGAAGAAAAGAAAGGAAGAAAGAAGACAAAAAGAAAAGAATCAAATGTCACGCCGAGGGGCGTTAAAAGTCCCCGACCCCCTGTCACTGATGAAGGGTTGCAAGGAAAAGAACTGTCCAATCTCTTGTGCTTTTGCCTGGTTGTTTTTGTGTGAGTTAAAGGATGAATCACTAGTTTTGGTTGCAGTAACATTTGAAAAGAACAAAACAAACCACACACACGCACACGCACACACAAGAGAAAAAGATTCAGCATTGTAGCAAGGTCAAATCTTGGCACAGGATACCAATCAAAATCAATAGTTTACAAATCTTGACTCCAAAAGCTTTGAGAAGAAGATATGGCTCGGCCAGAGAGAGGACAGACGCCAACGAAAGAACAGTCAGTGCCCTGCCGTTGGCTCGGAGACTGTAAAAAAGGTTTTTTTTGTTGCATAACGGCCATTTCCGTTGCCTGGTGAAATCCTGTAGGATTTGCTGGGAAGTGTCGTAGGCTTTGACTGGCCGCTGAGAGGGATTCATGTCAGACCGATGTCAAGGCAAAGGCTCAGCCAGTTTACTCAAGCTACTCGTTGGCAGATACCAGCTTATAATATAGAGGTGTTTTGGAAGAGGGAGGAAGGGCCGGGGAGGGTCGAAAGTCGATGGCCGAGTGGGAAGATGGAAGAGAGCGCTTGGAGACAGACAGACACGCACGTGCGCATGCACGGACACACACACACGCACGCACACACACACGCACGCACACACACACACGCACACAAACACACTGCCACCCCTACCTCACTCTCAGTCTCTCTCTCTCTCTCTCTCTCTCTCTCTCTCTCTCTCTCTCTCTCTCTGATATGCCAGGCGAGAAACTAGTTGAGTGGGTTCCATAAATTAATAATGACCAAAGCGAAGGGCAAGACAGATTAAGCTGTCACTCTTCAGAAGTATTTCCACCAGACTGTGGCCCTCTTGTCTCCCTAACCGACCTTTCTGGATCCCTACAACGATGATGTTACCCGATAATATAAGGAGAAAGCTCATTTGACCTCGGAGTAGTGAAAGAAGTACAAGAAAAATCGGTTGCAACAAAAACTCTTTTTCTGACTCAGTGAGGTAAGAGAATTCTTAAACTGACGGAAATTTCTGAAAACCAGAACGCTTATTGCACCTCGGGTAGTAATAGAATGACTTTGAAAGAAAACGGTTACAACAAAAACCTTTCTTTTTCCGCCTCAGAATGGTAAAAGAATACTTACACTGAAGGAAATTGCCTGAACCTAGAACGCTCATTTAAAGTTGCTTGCAAGTTACAGCGACAAAAATCCGTTGTTTTTTCTCCACCTCACAGTGTGAAAAGAATGCTCAGAAGAAAAGCAGGTCACACAGTGGAACCCCATTTTTCAGACCTCCAAAAATCTTAGCAAAATCAGGTCTCAAAAGGGAGGGAGTTGTAAAATGGAGGTAAATGTACAGAGGTTATGAACAGAGAACTCACCTGGGATTCGCTGATACATGGACAAGTATTGTGCTTGAGGACGTATCCTCAATGCCAGATATTGTATATATGTCACGATATTAAAATTGAATACAGTTTTGTTCGAACCAACAGAGATTCCGAAAAAGTAAGGTCTGAAAAAGAGGAAGTCTTAAATTGGTGGGTCATAAAGGGGGGTCATAAAGGTGGGTCATAAAGGGGGGTTCCACTGTACTTGAAAGGCAGGCGTGTATTTGTCTAAAATAGCGGCTGCAGCTCTCGCGGTTATGTCACCACGTGTGGGTGGTGCAAGTCAGCTAATGAGCCATTCTCAACACCAGCCTTCCTCCCTCTGCGACTGCTCCAGGTGTTACCCCTTTTATCTTCACCCCCACCCTAACATCTGCCACTATCTTCATCGCAGACCTTTTGTCTTTACATGCAAAGGGAGGTTTGGGAAGGGATGGGGTGGGAAGGGGAGGGGACGGAGAAAGAGGGAGAGAGTAGTGGGAGAAATAGGAAGAGTGTGTGTGTGTGTGTGTGTGTGTGTGTGTGTGTGTGTGTGTGTGTGTGTGTGTGTGTGTGTGTGTGTGTGTGTGTGTGACATAGACAGACAGACAGGCAGACAGACAGAGAAAGAGTAAAATAAAAGCAGGAAAAATGTACAATGATGTTGATAAAAGAGAATCACAAACACCTTTGATGATGAAACAATTTAAAAACCAGCATCCTCAGTCAAACATTCTGCCAAGTTAAATTCTTAAACATTCCTGCATAGTGTTGTTCTGCAAATGCCATCTGAGCTGCATTTATCCTTGAGATAGAGCAACAGAAACCTTATGGAACAGAGCTGCAATCAGTATATGCACAGTGTGGGTAATAAAAGTCAAAAGAGAAGGGGAGTTGTTGGAACAGAAGGGAAACCTTTGAGGCAAGATGGAGAACAAGAGACACATAACCCTGAACAGATGAAGCCGGCAGGAAATAGCTTAGCAATGGGGTGTGAGGTGCATGTGTGCAGAGTGCTTGCACCTTAGGGTGGAGGGAGCTCAGAAGACAGATCGGTGTGATGATCAACGGAGAACTATAGGGGGATCGACGAGCTTAAAGGCACCTACAGTCCTTCCAGTGAAAACTTGCTCACTTTCTCAGATCTAGTTGCTTTTAAAAAAAATTAATTCCGAGAACCAATTCCCAAAACTGAGCAGTCAGGCTGTTGAATTTTGGTATGGATTGGATTGGATTGGATCAAATTTATAGTCCAGTGAGGTTACCCTCATGGAAATTCGGGCTGCTTTCTCCCTGGGGAAAGCGAGCTGCCATACAATATACGGCGCTACCCATATTTTTTTTTTCCTGCATGCGTGTATTCATGTTTCCTGAGACAATGCCGTGTGAGATGGAATTTTTTTTAACTTTATTCCAAGTCCCACGGGTATTTGATGGACATTTTTTATCTATGCCTATGCCAGGAAAGACCCTTTTGTCAATCGTGGGATCTTTAACGTGCACACCCCAATGTAGTGTACACGAAGGGACCTCGGTTTTTCGTCTCATCCGAAAGACTAGCACTTGAACCCACCACCTAGGTTAGGAAAGGGGGGAGAAAATTGCGGCCTGACCCAGGCCTGAACACGCAACCTCTCGCTTCCGAGCGCAAGTGCGTTACCACTCGGCCACCCAGTCCCAAATGGAGGTTTGGCTTTATCCCATACTAAACTCTCAGATGGTGAACCGAATTTTTTTTACACGAGAAGGACTGTGCCTTTCACAAGAAATATAGATTATACATGTACTTGCCAATGAGATCTGCAGATCTTGGAAATATAAGAAGCGGACCAACAGTTCCAGCCTTCCGAATGCAGAACCGGCTAAATCCAGCGAGTTTTAAACAAGAAAACTGTCAGAGGGAATATATAACAACACACATATTGTAGATAATGTGTATGGAATATATAAAATTATGCACGCAAACAATGATTTATTCCTCACTTAGTTACAAATATACCATTGGATTCCATTGGCATCAAAAGTGAAAATAAGCAGTGACCTTCCTGATTGTGTGTGTGTGTGTGTGTGTGTGTGTGTGTGTCTTGGATGGTTGGCAAGTTTTAATAAACCATTAAGGCGTGAGAGTGTACGTTTGTTTGTGCCTTTACAAGCACACATGTATGCATCCGTCCTTAACTTTCAGGTTGTTGTTTTCAGCAAAACGCTTATCAGGGTGTGTTTGTGTACTGTGTTGCAGTTTAACCAATCAGATCATAGCACTGAAGGAGATCAGGCTACAAGAGGAAGAGGGAGCACCTTTCACCGCTATACGAGAAGGTAAGGCATTGAAGATACATTGTAAATTATTTTTTGAGGAATTGTGTTTCTTTTCTTTCTTTTAGATTAGGACAGTTAGAGGGTAAATATTATGTGAGAGATTATGTGAGGAGGTTGTGTGCGTGCGTGCGTGTGTGTGTGTGTGCGCTCATGCACACAGTTGAGTTATAGTTTACATTTACTCTAGCACATGCACCACTGGGCAAGACAATATTGCTGGAAATAAGACATCACTGTTTTTAGCAGTATTTACCATGTATGAGACTGCCTGACCTCTCAAAGTTCTTCAAGAGAAAAGAGAGAGAGAGAAAGAGACAGACAGACAGACGGACGGATGGAGAGAGACACAGACAGACAGACGGACGGTTGGAGACAGACAGACAGACAGACAGACGGATGGAGAGAGACAGACAGACAGGCATACAGACAGACAGAGAGACAGACAGACGGATGGACAGACAGACAGACAGACAGACAGACAGACGGACGGATGGAGAGAGACAGACAGACAGACGGATACAGAGAGACAGACAGACGGACGGATGGAGAGAGACAGACAGACAGACGGACAGACAGACGGACAGACAGACGGATGGAGACAGACAGACAGACAGACAGACATTAACACATGGACAGACAGACAGACAGACATTAACACATGGACGGACAGACAGACAGACAGACAGTGGAGACAGACAGACAGACAGACAGACAGACAGACAGACAGACAGACAGACAGACAGACAGACAGACAGACAGACAGACAGACAGACAGACAGACAGACAGACAGAGTGTTTCTTGTATCCAAAGAGAGCATCCATGTATTGTGTGTGTTTATGTTTCTGTTGGATAGAGGGCGCTGCCTCTTGCACAGTTTGTGATGTGGTGCATTGAAGTAATTGTCTCATGTTACTTCATTTCATTAAACATTTGAGGCAACTTGAGTCTTGGCATAGAGTGCTATAATTCTAT
Source organism: Littorina saxatilis (assembly GCF_037325665.1). NCBI lineage: Eukaryota > Metazoa > Mollusca > Gastropoda > Littorinimorpha > Littorinidae > Littorina > Littorina saxatilis. The sequence goes on from NC_090246.1 coordinate 18,527,275, forward strand.
TGACTTTGCTATGATTTGCTACATATACTTGCTGGATTTCACACGCTCCCTTTTTTCTCTTGCAGCTTCCTTGCTAAAAGGCCTGCGCCACGCGAACATCGTCACACTGCATGATATTATCCACACCAAAGAAACTCTCACCTTTGTCTTTGAATATGTGGTGAGTGCCTTTGCATTTTCTGTTTCTGAAAATGTTGGGAATTCTTTGGGCGTTAAGCTTTACGCATGAAGGAAGGAGGGGATGGGAAGGGGGCGGGAGTAGAGAGAGGAAAAGGTGGAGGTGGGAAGGGAATGGAAATGGCTGCAGTTTGACTGAAATGGCTGTAGTTTGACTGAAATGGCTGTAGTTTGACTGAAATGGCTGTAGTTTGACTGCAACCGGGAATGGCTGTTGTTTGACTGAAATGGCTGTAGTTTGACTGAAATGGCTGTAGTTTGACTGAAATGGCTGTTGTTTGACTGAAATGGCTGTTGTTTGACTGAAATGGCTGTAGTTTGACTGAAATGGCTGTAGTTTGACTGTAACCGGGAATGGCTGTTGTTTGACCGAAATGGCTGTAGTTTGACTGAAATGGCTGTAGTTTGACTGCAATGGCTGTTGTTTGACTGAAATGGCTGTAGTTTGACTGAAATGGCTGTTGTTTGACTGAAATGGCTGTTGTTTGACTGAAATGGCTGTAGTTTGACTGAAATGGACTGAAATGGCTGTAGTTTGACTGAAATGGCTGTTGAAGAGATAGAAGATGGGGTGTGAGAATATGCCGTTTTGTCTGTGAATATCCTTTTGGAAAATGTTCAGTGCACACCAGACAAGAAAAAAAAGAGAAAGAAAAAGGATGCCAAAATGTTCTGCATGCCACAGTTATCATAAGTAAACAAGGAGTGGAGAAAGATGTTTTGTGCAGCACATTCAGTGAATCTTTCTCTGTATTTGTCTTTCCGAACAGCATACAGATCTGAGCCAATATCTAGAAAAACACCCTGGGGGTCTCAATTCATTTAATGTCAAGGTAAGTGCATATATTTTTCTTTGATGTAGCTATGTGTCAGGATTTTTTAATTTTTTTAATTTTATTTTATCTGAGTGACCCAAAATACCTGAGGTTGTTGTTTTGTGTTTTTTCTGCTTTTTATCCTTAAATTAGGACAGAAAAAACCCAGTCTTTCAATGGAAGAGTTTAAAGTTAGTGCAAAATTAAATATACTCATTAGAAAAAGAAACAGTTATTTTGGGACAGTGAAAATGGAATCATTTTGATATAATTTTTAATGATTGTAAAAATTTGTAACGGAATATTATCACATTGGTAAGATTGCTTTCAAAGATAGCAGAGTTGAATTGAAATGAGCTGATTGTGTTTATACATGGCAGGTAAGCTGTTAATGTTTTTGAGTCACTTGAGAAAAAGTGACTCTATGTAATCGGTCAGTGTTAGTCCGTCCGGCCGGCCGTCCGTAGACACCACCTTAACGTTGGACTTTTCTCGGAAACTATCAAAGCGATCGGGCTCATATTTTGTTTAGTCGTGACCTCCAATGACCTCTACACTTTAACGATGGTTTCGTTGACCTTTGACCTTTTTCAAGGTCACAGGTCAGCGTCAAAGGAAAAATTAGACATTTTATATCTTTTCTCGGAAACTATCAAAGCGATTGGGCTCATAGTTTGTTTAGTCGTGACCTCAAATGACCTCTACACTTTAACGATGGTTTCGTTGACCTTTGACCTTTTTCAAGGTCACAGGTCAGCGTCAAAGGAAAAATTAGACATTTTATATCTTTGACCAAGTTCATCGGATGTGATTGAAACTTTGTAGGATTATTCTTTACATCAAAGTATTTACATCTGTAGCCTTTTACGAACGTTATCAGAAAAACAAGGGAGATAACTAGCCTTTTCTGTTCGGCAACACACAACTTAACGTTGGGCTTTTCTCGGAAACTATAAAAGTGACCGGGCTCAAATTTTATGTGAACGTGACTCATTGTGTTGTGAATAGCAATTTCTTCCTGTCCATCTGATGCCTCATATAATATTCAGAACTGCGAAAGTGACTCGATCGAGCGTTTGCTCTTCTTGTTTGTTTTTGTTTTAAGGTTTGTGTGCCTTATTTTTTATTTCATTTTTTTTTGGGGGGGGGGGGGGAGGGAATGTTTTTCATGGTTCATTTTACAGGTAAACATTGTCATTTAAACATCGAGTTTTTGTTTGTTACAGTTGTTTTTGTACCAGTTGTTGCGAGGCTTAGGATACTGCCATGAAAGAAGAATATTACACAGGTAAAAAGTTCTTATACTTGTACAGTGTTAAGGTGTGTGCATGTATGTGTCTGTGTGTGTGTGTGTGTGTGTGTATGTGTGTGTGTCTGTGTGTGTGTGTGTGTGTGTGTGTGTGTGTGTGTTTGTGTGCGTGTGTCTGTTTGTGTGTGTGTGTATGTCTGTTTGTGTGTGTATGTGTCTGTGTGTGTGTGTGTGTGTGTGTGTGTGTGTGTGTGTGTGTGTGAGAGAATGTGAATTACTTAATCATTCTTTTGCATGTTTATTTTTTTTTAAAGGGATTTAAAAAAGTGCTTTTCTTCAAAAGGTTTGCTTGATCATTTGATTTCAGAGACCTGAAACCTCAAAATCTGTTGATCAGTGAAATTGGAGAACTGAAGCTAGCAGACTTTGGTGAGTTGAATGCAGGCAATTTATTCCTTTAATTCTTGTTTGTACGTTGCTATATTTGAAGGCCCGTGTGTGTTTTTTTTTTAGTTTTTTTTTAACCAAACACAACTCTTTCTACATCTGTCAAAAGACTGAAATACTTACCGTAGTTTGGTTTCACTGGGAAGACAGAAGTGTGTTATCACTTTCTACCCCACCTATGTTGACCAAGTGGTTTTTTTGCCGAGACCAGCTGTGCTGCAGCAGGTCACTCAGAATTGTAGTAACTGTGTAGAAACTGTGAATCAACATGCTGGAATGCAGGCGTTAGATCGACGTTACAGGAAGCGACTGAAGTGACTTTGTGTACGGATATATCCGTACCAGGTCAGATAGAGCTATATGAGTGAGTGGGTACGGATATATCCGTACCTGGGAGACAATGAGTTTTGCAATGTTTGAACTGAATGATCATTATTTTGTAGAAAGAACAGCGGAGATATATATATATATAGAGAGAGAGAGAGAGAGAGAAGAGAGATGAGAGAGAGAGAGAGATGAGAGAGAGATAGAGAGAGAGAGAGAGATGAGAGAGAGACAGAGAGAGAGATAGAGAGATGAGAGACAGAGAGAGAGAGAGAGAGAGAGAGAGAGAGAGAGAGAGAGAGAGAGAGAGAGAGAGAGAGAGAGAGAGAGAGAGAGAGAGAGAGAGAGAGAGAAGAACCTTTCACATTACCATTACCTATTGTTTACACAGTGACTGCAGATTCTTTACCCGGAGTGCTTACCTAGTACTAGAAGTCTATCCAGATGATCGTGCTGAAAGAGTGGATTCGGCAGTTGTTTATTTCACTATTTTTTGTTATGTGTACTAATGACTTTGGCATAAGACTGTTAACGGTGACAGCTGTATTCTTTGGAAGTAGGTTCCTGCTGCTACCTTTTCCAGTACCCTAGTTACGTGATGACTGATGAGGTTGTGAAAGGTTAACTGCCAGAGTGAAGGAGATAAGGACTTTTTGCTGTAACCTTAGGGTTTGTTAGCGTCTAGTCTTTCAACCTGTGGTTTTCCTCCGCACCTGTCTTTGTTAGTTGGTTGATGACAAGAGACCGCACAGAGAGACAGATGTACACACCACGCTGACACACACACACACACACATACACACACACACACACACACACACACACACACACACACACACATACACACACACATTCAAGCATGCAGGCACACACACACACATGTACACATGCATGCACACACTCACACACACCCTCTCACATTAGTCATAATGCACACACACTCATATACACAAACATTTTACCTTTGACATTTTTAACGAGGCGGCATACTTAATACAAGAGCACAGTCTAGTATTTTTTGCTTGCGGAATGCTTGCATCTGCCTATACATCCAATGCAAGCAAGACCTATAAGTAATAGCAAGAAAATTAGACATTAGCAACAAGAACAAAGTCATACAGTGGTATTTGCAATGTGAAGCCACTTCAATGAGAATATATGCCTCCAAAGAAACGACACTTCATGTCGATTTTAGAGGCCAGAAAACTTAAAATGTGTAGTAATGGAAGGGCGCTGTGCGAGGCTTAGTTTTCGAGATAGGTGTGACTGACGAAGAACAGGACGTCACATTCCAAATAAGCAGGACTATGTTGCAAGTGGAAGCCGCTGAGATTGCATTTCTTCAGGAGGTTTCCGCAAAAATAGATATTACATGATTTGCGCAAACAGTTGAGAAGCAGACGATCTCTGAGATCTCTGTTCGTCTTGTGATAACGTTGTTTTGTATGATAACGATTCACTTGCAAACTATAGTATACAATTTGGTGTGTCAATGGTAAATGTAAATAGAAATGTGAAATACAGACAAAGCAAACAAATAAACGTGTTTTTCTCTTGAAAATGTTGCGTTGTGCGGGTGTTTGGGTGGCCACGTGATGTACACAAAGCATTGAGTGCAGGACGGACTCTGCTCTGTGCTGAAACACTGGCAAGTTCAAAACACGAGAAAAAACGATTTCGTTATGCGGGCAGCCACGGGGGATGTATGTATTTTTCAAATGGTTGTAAAATAAGTCTTGTATTTATCACCGTACTCAGGCCCTGTTCTTTTTTTCGTCACACCTAAAACCGTTATTTCTTGTGAGCGATCGCAGCATTATAATATCTTGACCAAAATGACTCGTCCTGGCAGACCGCCAGCAATGTAGGGACACGTTTGGCTGGTTACAGGGTTGTTCTTTTATTCTTCTTCTGCGTTCGTGGGCTGAAACTCCCACGTACACTCGTGTTTTTTGCACGAGTGGAATTTTACGTGTATGACCGTTTTTTACCCCGCCATTTAGGCAGCCATACGCCGTTTTCGGAGGAGTTGTTCTTTTATGACATGTACCACTGTAACAATAAGAATTCAGAAAGTGCACAAGTGTGCACAAGTTGGTAAAGGCACCAGTTTTTCAGGCAAGGGTTTCCCATTTCCCTGTGAGTGATGAGGCACTAAAGGGCGGGCTGGCAGTTGTGGGGTGCCCTGAAAGGCTATGATAACCGTTGGCTGCTAAAACAGTGGGGGGCTGTCAAATGAGGACGTGCGGTATCAGTGGGAGCAAGATGGAGGACAGATTTGTTGCTGCAGAAAATGACTAGGTGACTGCTAATGTGCTGAAAGTGACAAGACTTGCATTTAAACTAAAGGGAACTTTGCAGCAAAAATATTGTTCAGGCTAGAGGTGTTCTCAAGATGATATTTATGCTGTTGAAGTCAAACAACGTTGGGTTTGCTAAAAAAAGTGTGTGAAACTTGTTGAAAATACACATAAAGACACAGACGTATCCCTCAGAGTTTCTGGTTAAGATCAACACTATTGTGATATTGTGTGGTACCTATAATGCCACAGGTCACCCTAATGAGGGAACATATTCTAATAAAGGACACTTTTTGTGCCCCCTTTGTCTAGTACTTGAACCAAAGTATCCCTTTCATGAAAGACCACCTGTAATTTAGGGGCGATCTCTCATCACAGGTACCACAGTAATATTAAAATGATTGTGAACTTGGTTTATCTGCTTGAGTCTTGTGTTTGATTGTCATGTTTTGAGGATCTTCTTCTTTTCCTTGCGTTCGCCGTCACACCATCAGTTTAGTCTGCGAGACGAATGACGTCGTGGCTTCCAGGTCTTGTCTGCTCCCATAGAGTTTGGTGCGGAGAGGGACTGATGCTGGCCACACTTTGTCTCTGATTGGTTTGAGTTGGGGGCATGTCATTAAGACATGTTCTGGAGTCTGGTCTTCCAGACCACAGGGACAGGTTGGTGATGGGGTCAGCTTCAGCTTCCTGAACATGTGGGCGTTGAGGCGACAGTGACCAGTTCGTAGTCGCATGATCACTACATTTTTTGAGGATGAAAGTCGCCTGTTCATTTCAATGCTTGTTATTCACTCAGGTGCCAGGAGATTGGTTCCGCACAACTCTCACTGACTCTATTGCACATGTCGTATACATTTAGAGCACTCACTTCCTTTAGTTTCTCATAATTATGTTATGTTTGTTGTTCAGGTCTAGCTCGCGCCAAGTCCATTCCGAGCCACACGTACTCGCATGAAGTGGTGACGCTGTGGTACCGGCCGCCAGACATTCTGCTGGGATCCACGCAGTATTCAACCTCCCTAGACATGTGGTGAGTGCTGGCAGGCTGGCTCGCAGCCTTCTGGCTTTACTGTTTGTTAAAGTCACACTCCTTCCCATGAAAATAGTTTGGATCACTATTGGGAAATGTAACAGGGATCGGCTTAGTTGCAGCCTATGCGTCATCCTTCATAGACTTTTTTTGGTGCTGAAATGAACTTCCACATGTGCACTGACTCACGGGATGTGGACAGAAAGGGTTTTTTTTCTTTTTTTTTTTTTCGTCTTTACACTTGTTCCCTTGTCCCGTTGTGCTCTCACACCGCCCCGTCCCTGTACTCGCTGCTCCAACCACCTCTGAATTTCGTTCCGCTGCCAGACTTGTCGATTTTACAGACGCTCCAGGGGGGGGATGTCGGGTCATGTGGACAGAAAGTTAGCTGTGTGCAACACCAAGAAAATTGTCAGACACTTTGTTTGCATGTCTTGTTTGACAATACGTATGTTTGGTCGGGGTGCTTGTGTTGTGTTATATGTTTCAGAAGGTACAATTTCTAACAAGACGTACATTGTTTTGTGTGTATGTGTTGCAGGGGTGTGGGGTGTATTTTCACAGAAATGATCTCGGGCCAAGCCACGTTTCCCGGCATGAAGGATGCCTACGATCAGTTGGACAAGATCTTCAAGGTAAATAATGGATGTCTGTTATTCTAGCTCAGGATTAAAACGTTAATGCTTTTGTCAGTGATCAATTTAACCAAATTTAAAATTGTTAAAAAAATGTAACTTCAATGTGTGTGAATTTTAAAAATCGGTCATAGTTCAAAGGTCAAAAGTCATCTGCATAGCAAATTACATCTGTGATTTTGCTCTGCATGCAGAATAAAAAAACAAGAAAGGTAGGAACGTTTGATTATTGACAAAACAAAATGTTACGTTCGCAGATATATCGACCCAGCGGTCTTTTAAGTGCACGGACAAACACTAATTAGACAAAACTTATCTGACAAACACTAATTAGACAACACTTATCTGACAAACACTAATTAGACAAAACTTATCTGACAAACACTAATTAGACAACACTTATCTGACAAACACCAATTAGACAAAACTTATCTGACAAACACCAATTAGACAAAACTTATCTGACAAACACTTATTAGACAAAACTTATCTGACAAACACTAATTAGACAACACTTATCTGACAAACACTAATTAGACAAAACTTATCTGACAAACACTTATTAGACAAAACTTATCTGACAAACACCAATTAGACAAAACTTATCTGACAAACACCAATTAGACAAAACTTATCTGACAAACACTAATTAGACAACACTTATCTGACAAACACCAATTAGACCAAACTTATCTGACAAACACCAATTAGACAACACTTATCTGACAAACACTTATTAGACAAAACTTATCTGACAAACACTAATTAGACAACACTTATCTGACAAACACTAATTAGACAAAACTTATCTGACAAACACTTATTAGACAAAACTTATCTGACAAACACCAATTAGACAAAACTTATCTGACAAACACTAATTTGACAAAACCTATCTGACAAACACTAATTTGACAAAACCTATCTGACAAACACTAATTTGACAAAACCTATCTGACAAACACTAATTTGACAAAACCTAACAGACAAACACTAATTTGACAAAACCTAACAGACAAACACTAATTTGACAAAACCTAACAGACAAACACTAATTTGACAAAACCTATCTGACAAACACTAATTAGACGAAACTTTTCTGACAAACACTAATTAGACAACACTTATCTGACAAACACTAATTAGACGAAACTTATCTGACAAACACTAATTAGACAAAACTTATCTGACAAACACCAATTAGATAAAACTTATCTGACAAACACTAATTAGACGAAACTTATCTGACAAACACTAATTAGACAAAACTTATCTGACAAACACTAATTAGACAACACTTATCTGACAAACACTAATTAGACAACACTTATCTGACAAACACTAATTAGACAACACTTATCTGACAAACACTAATTAGACAACACTTATCTGACAAACACTTATTAGACAAAACTTATCTGACAAAATGTTGAGCCGCTTGCAGGGAAGACACAAGCTCTGCATGCAGTTCATGATTTTAAGGAAAAGTGGAACTGCAGTGTGTGGAGGTTTTTCTTGGGGGCCCGGGTAGCTCAGGTGGTAGAGCACTGGACTTGTGATCGAGAGGTCGCTGGTTCGAATCCGGGCCGGGACGGACACGGGTCAACTTTATGTGCAGACCCAGAGACGGTATCCATCTCCCACCCCCGTGTCATCACAATGGCACGTTAAAGATCTTGGTCATTCTGCCATAAGTGCAGGTGGCTGAATACACCTAAACACGCAGACACCTGGGTAGCGCGACTCCGTTGCTGCTAGCTTTCCACTGGGAGGAAGCGACCCGAATTTCCCAGCGATGGGACAATAAAGTAATGAAAGAAAATTGGTTGCCAGTTGCTGATGAGAAATGCATTTAGATGTACTTAAGAACCAATCTTTACCTATAAAAGCAACATGTTGTGGATGAATGTTTCAGGTTCTTGGTACGCCAAATGAGAAGATGTGGGAAGGTGTCACCAGGTTACCACACTACAAAATTAGTAAGTTCAAACAACCTGATACCTCGGTCTGTAAAGTTGACTAACCTATACTTGCCATGAGAGGACACCTGGTTGTCCCTCAGGTGTACTCTCATCAGAGGTACATTGCACCACTGTACTGTACAGCTGTATAGGTTCTTGGACTGTCAAGTCTTCTCAGTACCATGCCCACTTTCTAATTCAGTCTTGTGACTTATGCAAACATCCAAAGATGTCATGAGTATCACCTAGGAAAACATGTACTCAACCTGCACATTGATTCTCGCATTATGAATCCAATAACAAGAATTGCTTTTTCATGTGTACATAACATCTTAGCTTACGATTGACATTTGTCTATATCTCAATTCCCCTTCCCGTCCTCCCCAATAGACGAATTGGGAAATAACTCTGTCAGTTTTGTATGGGCTGTGAAGGATTGAGTACTCTTGCTTTACTCTGACAAACATCACATTCTTCCTGTACATGTGTTTGAGACACAGCCTCTCGCTAGTGACTGGTGTGTAATGTCACGTTTCACAAATGGGGAAAAAAAAGGCGTTTAACATACATGCAGAGGGTATCGACTTTCAGAATTGCACTTTCCCCAAGAGCAACACATAATGTTTGGACCGATTTCAGTCTCTCCTTGCTTGTTTACTTCGAGCATGACTGTGTTGGCCGGAAGCAGAAGTCAAAAATATTTGTCCGAGGTCAAAGCGGCATAACTCTGCCGGACAGTCACATGTAGCAGTGACAGAGTTATTTCCAAAAATCGTCTATTGCAAGGGGCGAAGGCGTATTCCACTTAGACGCTTGTAAAAAAAATAACTCCTGAAGCTGTGTGTAGCTCAATTTCTCTGTGAATAAGCATGACAGTGTTTATAATAGCATTGACTTGACATTGTGCTTACTCTGCAGGCAAGTTTGGAGCGTACCACAAGCAGCCCCTGTACTGCTGTGTGCCCAAGCTGTCCTTCGTCCCTCACGCCGCAGACTTGGCAGCAAGGTTTCTGGAGGTAAGGATGCCACCAACACACATGCAATACGCTCTCTTGGGTCTTCTCTGAATAAAGATATCAATGCAGTGAAACCCCCCTTTTAGGATGTTAAATGTAAAACCAGAAACAAAAGTGTCAAGAAAAGGTGGAATAGTTTCTTTTAATGTATTTGAAACAAACTTATTTAACATACAATGGATGAAGATTTAACTAAAAACAAGAACAACTAATCTCAACACAAACAAATAAACATAAGAAACAGGCCCTTAATGTCTGGGGCGATTGAGGGTTCAGGCATGAAGACAATTCTATACGGACTTTGTCCATATTTTGAGTTGGCAGATGGAAGTTAAAATGGAAGGGAAGACTGATCCACCAAGTATTTTTTATAGAACCATTGAGAAAAAAAATCGGAGCTAATCTTGTCTGCGTCTGCATCTGGATGTGCATTTAGACAATAAAACCACATTGAGTGCACTTGAGATTGCCTATAGGTCTGACTGTGCTATACTTCTGCCCCTTGACAGATGGAACCAATCAAAAGAATCCCGGCATCCAAGGCACGGCATCATGAGTACTTCATGGACCTGCCGGCCAAAATCCATGATTTGCCTGATGGTAGGCTGGTGCTTTCTGTTTCTGTACACAATTATTCTACCTCTTGTTTCATTTTGTTACACCCCCGGTATAGGGGTGTGTATAGGATTCGGTCGATGTGTTTGTTTGTTTGTTTGTGTGTTTGTGTTCGCATATAGATCTCAAGAATGAACGGACCGATCGTCACCAAACTTGGTGAACAGGTTCTATACATTCCTGAGACGGTCCTTACAAAAATTGGGACCAGTCAAACACACGGTTAGGGAGTTATTGGTGGATTAAGATTCTACAAGGACTTATAGAGGGACATATTAATGGTCAAAGGGAAATAACCTTCTCAGTTGGTGGCAGTGAGAATGGTAAGGACGGGGGTGTTTTTCCTACCTCGGAGGAATTTCTTGTTTAGTGTGCATTGACCAAGACTTATACTACATATAGGGAAAAGTGTTCTTTTGAAAAAATTATATTGATCCTCTCTTTTTAGCCTTATTACATCAGATCTTCTAATCACTTCGCTACCGGCACGGTTGGCCTAGTGGTAAGGCGTCCGCCCCGTGATCAGGAGGTCGTGGGTTCGAACCCCGGCTGGGTCATACCTAAGACTTTAAAATTGGCAATCTAGTGGCTGCTCTGCCTGGCGTCGGGCATTATGGGGTTAGTGCTAGGACTGGTTGGTCCGGTGTCAGAATAATGTGACTGGGTGAGACATGAAGCCTGTGCTGCGACTTCTGTCTTGTTAAATGTCAAAGCAGCACCGCCCTGATATGGCCCTTCGTGGTCGGCTGGGCGTTAAGCAAACAAACAAACAAAAAATCACTTGGCTTTCTTGTCGTAAAGACTATTACTGTCAAGATTTCTTGTCTTTAAAGACCTGATTGTCTCAGATGTTTGGAGAGAGCGATTACAATGCACAAAGATGAGATATTTTATGAATGTTACAGGCACATATATGTGTGTCACCTGCTTAGAGCGAGAACATCTTGTAGATCATGCTATTTTCTAGTGATTTAATTAGTTTCTGAGCATGCGTTGCAAGAAATTCTTTTGTTGTGTGTTTTGTGGGACCAAAATATTGTTTTCTTTGTCTGTGACAGTTGCCTCCATTTTCAACATTCCTGGTCTGAAACTCCATTCTGAAACGGACGAGACTGTCTCCTCATCCTCGCGCCGGACTTCTGGGCGCAGCGGTATACGCACAACCCTCAAAATCTAGTCACTCTCTTTGCCTATAGCCATTGTCAAATGTCTGTGTGTGAGATTATATACAGGAGTGCAGAGTATGTGAGTGAGTGAGGAACACAGCTTGGAGAGAACACCACAACACAGCCTTCAGTGTACGTGTGCATGATTCCAGTGGCAGTGCTACAACTCAGAGTGACAGTGACACACATGAGCTGCTCAGATGCTTTGAAGACTTGATTCAAGTGTTGCAGTGTTTTGTGATTGCATTGCAACAGACAAGCTTGAGTGAGAGTCAAAGCATGACAGAAATCTGAACCCATCAGCACAAAAATGTGTGCCAGCAACTTGTCTGAAAAGACAAAAGCTGCAGTACTATATGGACCTGATTCCAGTGGAAGAACCTATGTGTTTGTGTAAACGAAATTCCAGTGCCGTTATTGTGAGTCCAGCTCCAGCATACTGAAATTATCTGACTGCTTGGAGTGCCAGCCTAGTTCAGTACATTTTCACAAAACCTGAATTGTGCAAACTAGCACCATGCGAGCGACAGAAGTATTGACGACCAACCTAGCTGAGGACTTGAATAAAGCACCAGAGCTGCAGGAGCCTAAAGGTGGTCTTTTTACTGAAAACTGTAAGTAACTGTAAGTGCTAAAGCTTCGTGCGGCCAGCTTCATGAAGTATACTTCGCGTAGTCGACTTCGCCCATGCAGTTAAGGACGGGCTTTATTCAGAGTTGGATGGATTTGAACATTACATAACTACAGAAGTACTTGCAAACAAGATGTGTACGCACCCTGTGTCAGTGTTGCAGCTGCAGAGCACATGGTTGGGCCACAGGAGTATAAGTCACACATTTGGTGTCTGATTACCAAGACTTTGCCTGAGAGTGTCTCAAAAGCAAACGAGGTCTGCTCTAATACTCTCACTGACACAATTCCAGTGCCAATTATTGCTTTCTCAGAGCATGGAGAAGAATCAGAAAATGAAAGCCTGAGATAGGGACTTGACTTCTTCTGACGACAGAAGCTATAATCACCTGAAAAGGAAAATTAAGCTTCAACGTTTTAATTTTTGTGAAGTCTTTGAGAATTACTTGCACGTGTTCTGTACTTTTGTTGTGATTGACTGACCTGAGCTATTTCAGGAGACTGACTATATTGCTAGTGTTGGGTGAGATTGAGATTCTGAGTGAGATTGATTGATAAGAGCTGCTCCTCTTTTTGGTGAGATTGGCCGAGACGAGAGGTCTAATACTTAAATGCTTCAAGTGAGATTGTTGAAGGTCACTTTGTTTTTGATCAGTGTGGCTATAGAGGTGCTTTATCTCTGGTGGCAGTGACAGTTAATTTGGTTAAGTTTTGTTTAGATCTACAGAATGGATTGAAACTTATCATTTTTGTATGAAGCTTTTGGTTTGGTGCGTATATACATCATAATGTCAGTCAGGTTTTGAGAACGAGTCCAGTGGCAGTTTATCAATCATTGGCTATCTTAGGAATGAGTTTTAAACTGCAGTTCGGTTGAGTTTGACTGCAGATTGATATAAGCTGACATATTTGCACAGAAAAAATAAGTGTCAGAAGGAGGGAATATTAAAGTGAAAGGCTTTTTATATTTAGTCAAGTTTTGACTAAATATTTTAACATCGAGGGGGAATCGAAACGAGGGTCGTGGTGTATGTGTGTCTGTCTGTGCGTGTGTGTGTGTGTGTGTGTGTGTGTGTGTGTGTAGAGCGATTCAGACTAAACTACTGGACCGATCTTTATGAAATTTGACATGAGAGTTCCTGGGTATGAAATCCCCGAACGTTTTCTTCATTTTTTTGATAAATGTCTTTGATGACGTCATATCCGGTTTTTCGTGAAAGTTGAGGCGGCACTGTCACGCCCTCATTTTTCAACCAAATTGGTTGAAATTTTGGTCAAGTAATCTTCGACGAAGCCCGGACTTCGGTATTGCATTTCAGCTTGGTGGCTTAAAAATTAATTAATGACTTTGGTCATTAAAAATCTGAAAATTGTAAAAAAAAATAAAAATTTATAAAACGATCCAAATTTACATTTATCTTATTCTCCATCATTTGCTGATTCCAAAAACATATAAATATGTTATATTTGGATTAAAAACAAGCTCTGAAAATTAAATATATAAAAATTATTATCAAAATTAAATTGTCCAAATCAATTTAAATTCCTTGTCGGTTCCTGATTCCAAAAACATATAGATATGATATGTTTGGATTAAAAACACGCTCAGAAAGTTAAAACAAAGAGAGGTACAGAAAAGCGTGCTATCCTTCTTAGCGCAACTACTACCCCGCTCTTCTTGTCAATTTCACTGCCTTTGCCATGAGCGGTGGACTGACGATGCTACGGGTATACGGTCTTGCTGAAAAATGGCATTGCGTTCAGTTTCATTCTGTGAGTTCGACAGCTACTTGACTAAATATTGTATTTTCGCCTTACGCGACTTGTTTTTGTTTTGGAGGTCTGTGTCGAGACACTTTAGATAGGGATTGGTTTGAGCACAGAATACTAATACAGTGTGACTGCATGTTGTAACTTTTGAATTAGACTGAGCTTGGTTGAAGATATTTGAAACAGAATCTGTCCAAGTGAACCATGGGTAATTTTGTTGAGTGGAATTTTCCTGCAACAGCAGGAAAGGGGGACATTCAGGGTTAGTTGAAAACATAGTGTTGACAATTGAACTGTTTGACAATTTTAATGCAGAAAAAGTTTTTTCATTCTGTAATGTACTTTGTCCATTAAGTTTATTCTGCCTCGTTTTCTATACTACACAGTAAACATTTGTTTTAAGTGAATTACTAAGACTACATGCTGTATAGTTAATTCTCCTGGGTGTTTGAGAGGTCTTGTTTGGCGTTAGCAGACTGTGAAACCCTGAAACTTATTTGAAATTGAGAGAAACTTTGGCTGTCATTTTGGCAGAGCTGCCAGACTTTTTCACAGCGGGAGAAATTTGAAACCGATAAGGATTGACTAAAACTTCTGAATACTGCCTAACGCTTTCAACAAACATTGAAAATTTGTTCAAGAAGATAATTAATCCTTAAGTGTCATCTTTTGTTGCTTTTTATATTTAGTCAAGTTTTGACTAAATATTTTAACATCGAGGGGGAATCGAAACGAGGGTCGTGGTGTATGTGCGTGTGTGCGTGCGTGTGTGTGTGTGTGTGTGTAGAGCGATTCAGACTAAACTACTGGACCGATCTTTATGAAATTTGACATGAGAGTTCCTGGGTATGAAATCCCCATACGTTTTTTTCATTTTTTTGATAAATGTCTTTGATGACGTCATATCCGGCTTTTCGTGAAAGTTGAGGCGGCACTGTCACGCCCTCATTTTTCAACCAAATTGGTTCAAAATTTGGTCAAGTTATCTTCGATGAAGCCCGGACTTCGGTATTGCATTTCAGCGTGGTGGCTTAAAAATTAATTAATTACTTTGGTCATTAAAAATCAGAAAATTGTAAAAAAAAATAAAAATTTATAAAACGATCCAAATTTACGTTTATCTTATTCTCCATCATTTGCTGATTCCAAAAACATATAAATATGTTATATTCGGATTAAAAACAAGCTCTGAAAATTAAATATATAAAAATTATTATCAAAATTAAATTGTCCAAATCAATTTAAAAACACTTTCATCTTATTCCTTGTCGGTTCCTGATTCCAAAAACATATAGATATGATATGTTTGGATTAAAAACACGCTCAGAAAGTTAAAACAAAGAGAGGTACAGAAAAGCGTGCTATCCTTCTTAGCGCAACTACTACCCCGCTCTTCTTGTCAATTTCACTGCCTTTGCCATGAGCGGTGGCCTGACGATGCTACGAGTAAAATGGCATTGCGTTTCATTCTGTGAGTTCGACAGCTACTTGACTAAATATTGTATTTTCGCCTTACGCGACTTGTTTTTTCTTGGCTTGGGAGTTTAGATCAACAAGAAGTAGGAGTAGAAGTGATTGCATGCCAAAATGTTAATGGTAGGTTAAACTTCCCGTGGATAATTAATAATAAATAAACAAGAATAATTAATAATAAACAATAAACAATAAACAAGAGCAAATCCAGATCCAAAGTTATTTTATGATCCTTCAAATTTAAGCATGCATATGTCGTGCCCAATTCACTGCCCAAAACGCTGCTCATTTTGTGGAATCGAAACATGTACAATGTCGTTTCTAAGAATTTTGAAATGTCTGTCTCAGTTTGCTATGGAATAATTTTTTTTTATTTCTTGATAAAGAAATCCACACACTTAAAATTTTTATTTAATTATTGAGTCCCGTTGAAGTCACAGCTGCAGGTGTTTGCTTTTTGCATTTGAATATCTGCAGGCACAAAGAGCTCATTGTCTGCTGATTTTTAGTTTAACATCAAGTCATGGTATCACCGATAATAGCCCACAAGCATGCTTATAATTCTGTGGAGAAGACTTAATGGAAAGAAAAAGGCAAATCTGGGTTTCACAGACGATATCAACAGTTGAGTTTGGAGAAACAAATATTTTGCTGAGGCTTATGACAGTCATATACGTATGACCCTTCACCCATGCTTGTTGTACCGCAGTTAAGCCATTTCTTTGGAGAAGAATATATTTAATTGTTACATTTATTTCTTAGTTCACAGTCACATGCAATCAGAGAGGCTTGCATTCGAGGCATATATATCATCACAAGTAAAACATCATCGGGTTAGGTCAAAACTTGAAGTCAGTTGTTCTGTGATAGGCATATTACACTTACATCAGTTCTGTAACCATCATGTACATTTGTACATGTATGTATATACCTTAGAACTGTTTTAAGTCAAAGTCCATTGTCATGTACATTAATTGTTCTGAGTTAAATCATTTGTGCTTACCATCATCTAGTCATGCATGAATCAGCCATAGTGAGGATGTTTTTGTCATCATAACAATCAAATGTTGCAAGTTTTTCCACTGTGGGTAAGAGTGTTCATTACCAATTTACGATGCATTTGTAAGTTTCATAGGTCCCGCAGTGGGGCACTGCGGTTATGAAATTAAAGGCCCCTCCTGTTTTTGGAACCGCAGGAGCTTTCTAGTTTGCTGTTAGGTAGATTTTTGGTTCCTCTTTCCTGTCATGCTCTCTTTTTCTTCATGAATTCTTTTCTTTTTTCTGCCTTCTTGCTCATTCACCTGTATTTTTCCCAAAAATCTCTTCTCTTGCCGCTTGTCTCGCGATTCATGTATAGTTTAATCTGTTAGTGTTCTGATGTAAGTCCAGCAGTAGATAGGTTAAGCCTATTTTAACATACTGGAAACTGGTAATCTTCCAGTAGGTATTAATTTAGTTTTACTAAAGCCTGCTGGGACACAAGTAATGGGTTAGTGCATTTGTAAACAGGAATCGCTTGACAAGTGGCCCCCTTCACCCCCCCCCCCCCCTTCCTCGTCCTGATATGGCTCTGCGGAGTCGGCTGGACGTTAAGCAACAAATACAATACAATACAAAGTCATGCATGAATCAGCCATAAGTGAGGATGTTTTTGTCATCATAACAATCAAATGTTGCAAGTTTTTCCACTGTGGGTAAGAGTGTTCATTACCAATTTACGATGCATTTGTAAGTTTCATAGGGAGTGACTCTCTATAGATGCTGTTGAACGGCAACATGTATTTGTCACACTTTCTAACTGCAGAATTGTGAAGAAGGGCATTTCAAAATTTGGTTTTGTTTTTGGTCATAATTCACCTGAAGACAAAGTTGAAAGCTGAATGCAGAATAGAAATAAGAGTTTGTTTTTGTAAGAAAAAAATGTAGCTGTTTGGTAGCTGTATCGATACACTGTTTTGATTTTATAGTTCCTGAAACTGTTTGTATTCAGCTCAAGTTTAACTGGTTATTAGACACGATGCAGTTACATCAAAGTTTCCTTTATTTTGTCCTGTTTTTCCTGAAAAATGTTGACATCGATAGAGTAACAATCCTGCTGAACGTGCAGGTTCGCTTCACAAAATGCTCAGTTTAACTCATCTTATATATCATTGTATAAGTGTCAAGAATACTGTGATGCATGTAATTCCACATCTGTGCAATAAAATACATGTACAGGATTTAAGTATCAGGTTTTGATATATAAGGTTTGATGATAACAAATCCTAATGTTACCCGGGGTGGGACATTGTTTTTGTCTGGCCGAATGAGTAAAAAATGACATTTTGTTGTCGTCCTTGAATTTTGGCTTAACTCGATTCTTGGCGATCATTTTGATGTTTTTGTGCTTTAGACTAAGTAAATCATTCTCCATGAGAAATATTCTCTAAAATATAATGGACAATACATGATTGAACATTCTTTTATCTTTCGAATTCTTTCCATACCAGGTACAAATGCAAACTCTTTTTCATGATAAAAGTAAATCAGTTTTGGCCTTCTGCTGAAAAGCTGTCTACAATGAGTTACGCCAAAATTCCATGACAACATCTGTGTTTAAGTTTTGATTTGTCATCCACGTATGGATTATTTTGTGTTGACAATGTTAACTAGTTTTTTTCATGATTTTATATAACTTTGTCCGCTGTGCTTTACAACTATTAGCAGTGCTAATTAATATGTTACTTTACAGAATTTCTTGTTTTGAGGCAGTTGTTACAAGATTTGTGTGTAGAGATTATTTAGGCTCTCCCTGTCTGTGATGAAAGCACATGGGACGGCCAGGGTCAGCAGAGGTATGGGGGGGGGGGGGGGGGGGGGGGGCTGGGCTGGGCTGGGCTGGTTTTTAAGGGTAATAAGTTATGCAGACTTTTTTTTTTCTCTCAGTAGAAACCAGGGTGAAATTATTACTTTTCGGTTGAGAAAAAAGAAGTAGAATGAGACACATAATTGCCCATGAAAACTGGTAAGATTGCTGTATGCACCTGTCTTAGAAATGATTTCTTTGATTGCATTCCTGTCTCCACTGAACCCTCTTGTAAAAGAGGTGACGAGGGTGTTAATTGTAATTTCCCTGCAAATGTTGCCAGCATGCTTGTACAATGTACTATTTTGACGTAAAATATGTTTCCAGTGCTTTTCACTTTGATGTAATTGCAGCTCTTAATATGATGTATTGATGATGTGTCTTGAACAGGTTGAGTGATTGCCTGACAGGGCTAGATAATGTAATGTGTGTAAGAGATTTGTAGTGTGTGTGTGTGTGTGTGTGTGTGTGAGTGTGTGTGTGTGTGTGTGTGTGTGTGTGTGTGTGTGTGTGTGTGTGCGTGTGTGTGCGTGTGTGAGAGAGAGAGAGCTAGAGAGAAAGAGAGAGAGAGAGAGAGAGAGAGAGAGAGAGAGAGAGAGATTTTTCAAAGATTGAGAAGCAAGGCAAGTATTTTGAAGTCATGCAACATTTGTGGAAAAACTTTCTTTTTTCTCTTAAGATTTTTCTTGCCTGTTAATGCTACAAGCTGAATCGAAAACTAATACCATGCAGTCCTAAATTGAAGTAATTAAAACCCTTAAAAATCTTGCCAGAAATCTGTGAATAACATGATCAAGTTGGGGCAGCCAAAGGTATACTGATGGTCTGCGTGCTTGAGTGAGTGTTCAGACAAGGGTTACGTTACTGTATCTGATTTAAAAAAACAAAAAACAATTTACCCACCATTATCTATTCCCTGCCAAAAATATGTCGGTGAACTTCAATCGTGCGTGCATTTGTTGCAAGTTTGGTGATTCTTGTATCTATACTTTCTAGTTTTTGTGGTGTGTTAAAAACCAAGCTCTCAAAACCTTGATGATTAAGTTCAATTATGTGCATTTAATGGAGCAATTTGTTCTCACTGTCTATATATTCAAAATAGTTTTGTCTCAGCAGAGAGAGTAGGATGTTTGGAGGCGTAGGTGTACATGTATGTACTTGTACTAAATACTTTAGACAGATGATGGAAGCTTAAGATGCTAAGGCATATTCATTGGTGCAATTGTGTGCGTATGTATATGTCTCAGTTCACCTTGTTTTTGCAAATGCAATTGAATTCCGAAACCAAAGAATGATGTGAAGCTCTGGTTGCATATTACTGTACAAATGAGTGCATTTTTCAGTCACCAAAGTGGAATCCATGTTCATGTATGTGTACAAATGCATGCATTTTTCATACACCAAACCTTAAATCCATGTTCATTATTTGTCATATACCCATGAAATGCTTTTTCAAATTTACACTTTTGTATTGTTAATGACATTGTTTGTGAAGTTTTATTTGAGAATCTGTTTGTATTGGCATATTTTTTTTTTGTTGAGAAGGGAACCATCATTTTTGTAATGTTTTACACTGATTTTACAGTTAATATAAACACGTGCATGGATGTATGTGTGTGTGTGTGCATGTGTGTGGATTATGTTGGTACATTGAACAGAGAGAAAGGGAATGGATGGGATATTTCATTTGATTGGAACATATGTTAAGTTGGGGGAGGAACTGAGTCTTTTTGTGTGTGTGCACATTGCAGATGTAAATGATTAAATCCGAACATTTTGTGCTTAACAGAAACATATTTCAGTCCTGAAATGAATTTGTCGACTGACATTGGAATGACGTTGTCACACATATTGTTGATCGATAACATTTTATGTTGATGACTTGCGAAGTGACATATTGTGTGTGGTTTTGAATTTTATTTTTTGTTGTTAGTTATCACAGTGTTTTGTATGAAAAAAAATGAGGTCTGATTTGGATACATTGCTTTGGTTTGACTTGGTTTACAATTGTGCACACAGAACTACACTCCCCCCGCGGGTTAGGGGGAAGAATTTACCCCTCCCTGGTCCCCCCGCGGGTTAGGGGAAAGAATTTACCCGATGCTCCCCAGCATGTTGTAAGAGGCGACTAACGGATTCTGTTTCTCCTTTTACCCTTGTTAAGGGTTTCTTGTTTAGACTTAAGTCAATGTTTGTAAAGATTTTAGTCAAGCAGTATGTAAGAAATGTTAAGTCCTTTGTACCGGAAACTTGCATTCTCCCAGTAAGGTCATATATTGTACTACGTTGCAAGCCCCTGGAGCAATTTTTTGATTAGTGCTTTTGTGAACAAGAAACAATTAACAAGTGGCTCTATCCCATCCCCCCCTTTCCCCGTCGCGATATAACCTTGAACGGTTGAAAACGACGTTAAACACCAAATAAAGAAAAGAAAAGAACAGAACTACACACTAGCGTTGATAAAAATCAATTGTCTCTGAAAACCCAGTAGCGGATAAACTGAGCACCGACTGCAGACTGCTGTGTGTGCAAGCTGGGCTGGGGACTTCAAGCTTTCAAATTAAAGAGTAGAACAGTCTACAGTCTCTAATGTGTCTTAAGTTTTCTGTATGTCTGTGACTGTGGTATTTACTTAGGCCAAAAAAAAAAAAAAGTCTGTTTACGGTAACATAGGGTAAAAAAATAGGTAGGTCGGCTTTTTTTCCCCCCCTTTTTTTTTCTCCCCTCTCAATGTTTCACAGTTCATTTCTTCTCATCAATCCCTGTTTTTGCCCAACATAACTATAAACAGTATTTTGAGCTTACCTCCCTTCTGTCGTCTGCTGTTTGAGCGCGAACAGCTCTATTTTGGATGCGGTTTTTTTTTTCTTTCAGACGATCCAAAAAAAAGATTAGGGTCGGGCCTAAAAACTAGGGTCGGTCGGGTTACCGTAAACAGATCTATTTTTTTTTTTGCCTTATGTGTAACTTAGTGGTGTTCATAGTGCTCACAAAGACAAAGTGTGTGTGAAAGCAGTAACAGGTGAATGTCAGTAATTTCACTCTCACACAAACACTTGCTTTCTCTTTCACAGGTACAGCAGACAATTGAAGCATTGTGTATTTTTATTTATTTGGTCAAAATTAAAGAAACATGCAGAAAATGAATTTTTAAAGAAAATATGAGATGGTGGGATTTGTTCGAAGCAAACTAGAATGCATGAAGGCCATCAAACCACAAAAATTGTGAATATGTGTCCGTGTATTATCACATCAGCCTCAGAAGCTCATATTAGGGGAGCCACACAACACGTACACTGAACACAATAACCCTTATGTTAGAAAATGAGTCGCACAGGTGTTTAAACATGTTATTTTTTCATTTTTTTTTCATTTTCATTACTTTATTGTCCCATCACTGGGAAATTCGGGTCGCTTCCTCCCAGTGGAAAGCTAGCAGCAACGGAGTTGCGCTACCCAGGTGTCTGCGTGTTTAGGTGTATTCAGCCACCTGCACTTATGGCAGAATGACCAAGGTCTTTTACGTGCCATTGTGGTGACACGGGGGTGGGACATGGCTTCCGTCTCTGGGTCTGCACATAAAGTTGACCCGTGTCCGGCCCGGCCCGAATTCGAACCTGCGACAAGTCCAGTGCTCTACCATCTGAGCTACCGGGCCCCCTATACAGTTACCAGTATACAGAAAGCAAAATATGTGGAAATCTACCTCCACAAGCTTCTTCCAATGTCAAATGTTGAAAAGTAAATTGACAGAATAGAGTGGCACTCCCCTTTTATGACCCCTGATTTAAGACTCTGGGCTCTCTTTTAACTCTTACCAGTTCGGGGGTTTTAGGGCATATTTTACAGTGCTGTTGGTGCCTACTTGCCGAGTGGCTATCTGGGGTCATATTCTAAATGAAATATAGAAAGTTATATATCAAATGAAAGGAAAATGAATAAGCTTTTCATATTTGCAAAGAGAATTGTGCTATCTTTAAAGGTAAAAAATGTTATGGGGGTGACAACATGATTTTTGTTGAAATTTGTACGTCCATTTTTTGGAACACGTGACAAACACAAAGAAGACATTTTTTTTGTGTTCAGTTTATTTTAGATATGCTGCTAACTAGTCTGTTTTGGCATTCATTTTACATAACATAGCAAAGTTTTATTGAGTTTTGCTGATAAACAAAAAAGTTATTGTCACCTGAATACCCCTACCCAAATTTCAAAGTTGGACGTTTCATGACATACGCATGCCTAAGGCACACAAAAAAAATAGTCTGTTTACAGTATCCCGACCGACCCTATTTTTTCCCGCGACCCTAGACTGTTTTTTGGTATTTGGGAGGAAAAAAAAATAATAAAAAAAATAAAAATTTGGGCAAAATAACTTAAAAATATGGATTTTTCACCCCCCCCCCCCCCCCCCCAAAAAAGTCTTTTTTTATTTGGCAAAATAACTTAAAAATGTTTTTTTGGGGAAAACAAAAACAAAAAACAAAAAAAGTCCCGACCTACCGACCCTATTTTATTGGCCTATGTTACCGTTAACAGACTTTTTTTTATTTTTTTGCCTAATAATGCATTCCTATAACTAACTTATAACAAAAACCCAGCTTGCTTTTGTCATAAAGTGTGTCTAACATATGAGTTTATCCACTGTCCGACCCATCCAATGTAAAATAACACTTTTTTTTTCTCTCGATAATTAGATAATTGGTCAGTGGAAAACTACAGGGGGGGGCATCGTAAGCTTGCTTACGATGGGTAAGGGAGCGAACTGGTAAGAGTTAAGGATTTTGTTTGCTTAACGCCCTGCCGACCACGAAGGGCCATATCAGGGCGGTGCTGCTTTGACATATAACGTGCGCCACACACAAGACAGAAGTCGCAGCACAGGCTTCATGTCTCACCCAGTCACATTATTCTGACACCGGACCAACCAGTCCTAGCACTAAACCCATAATGCCAGACGCCAGGGGAGCGAGCAGCCACTAGATTACCAATTTTAAAGTCTTAGGTATGACCCGGCCGGGGTTCGAACCCATGACCTCCCGATCACGGGCGGACGCCTTACCACTAGGCCAACCGTGCCGGTTCTTTTTATATAGGTCTTAAAAACAAATAAATGAAGCTTCTCAGGGGGGAAAAACACCCATCTATTTTCTACTCAAAGCCATACTTAAAGTTTGTACAGAAAATACGTAAGTTCACCTTGGCAATATATTATAATACACTTTTCAGAATATCCTCACACAGACCCTTTCCCCTAGAACTCGTTTTCACCCCCCCCCCCCCCCCCCCCCAAAAAAAAAATAAATAAAAAATAAAGTAACAGAAATAAAAATTGAACACAGTGAGAGAAAATACACTTTGGAAGAATTGAAAAAAGACAGTTAAAGCTGATGTTTCTTTTCACATGTAGCAAAGGAACCGATAAACAGAACTCAAACAGCAAGTAGACATGAAATTAAAGCTTAAAGTTTTGTCAAACGGGAAATAAAAGGCTGGAAGGAATTTCAAGTATTTAAAGCCTTTTAGTAGCATGATTATATGTGATCCTGGTATCACAAAAGCAACAGTCGGAAACACAACTCTCAAACATGATCAGATCTGAAATAGGAATGTAAAGCTGAAAGATGATCAACCACGGGCATTGGACAGTGAAAAACAGAACAAAAAACACACAACCTCAAATGAATCCATAAAAAACAATTAAAATGCAGTAAACAGACAAGCAGATGTTCAGAAACTTCAAAACAAAGCAAAACAAGACCAAATAGAACACAACCGTATGCAAAAAAGTTCAAACAAAAAGGATTGGAGTTCTTTTCATCACGCCACCATGAGCACTAGGAAATTTAAGATCACAGTCCTAGCAAAATGTTCCCTTTTAATCATAGGATGTTGTGTATCAGTTAACAGCAGACTTTTGAAGATCTATACAAATGTACCTGCTTTTTCGTGTGAAAGCTTGTGTACACCACTACACATCTGCCCTGATTTGATAGATATCGAACAGGAGCAGACTTCCATTCAGACATATAGCAAGAATCAACAGCCTCACGACAATTAATACACTACCTGGACAGGGTGAGATTTTGTTTGTATGTTTCTTGTTGAATGAGTTATATGACACCCAGGTCAATGTGCCAAATTAAAACAGCAAAATGCATGGGTCCGGATTTCCGGTTTTTGAAAAAATCTGAAGCCGGAAATTCCGGTTTTCCGGGTTTAAAAAAAAAAAAGCTTCGTTTCGCTAAGTTGAAATAACAAGCAGCGGTTCCGATCCGACTTTTGACACCGGTTCGCGTGCTTTCTCGGTTCGCTCCCTTGGATTTGCCGCCATCTTGCTTATTATGATTTGGTTTCGTCGGTGTCCAGAAACTTTCTTTCAAACTTGAGCATTTTGGACCCCTGCCTTTCAGGTTTTTTTATTTTTCCCAGTAAGTGACCCATGAAAATGTCCACTTTGCACAGGAAGTTGCACAGCCATTGATTGTTAGTCTGCAGGTGGAAAGATCAATCAATCAATCAATATGAGGCTTATATCGCGCGTATTCCGTGGGTACAGTTCTAAGCGCAGGGATTTATTTTTATTTTTGTTTATGTTTATGCAATTTATATCGCGCACATATTCAAGGCGCAGGGATTTATTTATGCCGTGCGAGATGGAATTTTTTTACACAATACATCACGCATTCACATCGGCCAGCAGATCGCAGCCATTTCGGCGCATATCCTACTTTTCACGGCCTATTATTCCAAGTCACACGGGTATTTTGGTGGACATTTTTATCTATGCCTATACAATTTTGCCAGGAAAGACCCTTTTGTAAATCGTGGGATCTTTAACGTGCACACCCCAATGTAGTGTACACGAAGGGACCTCGGTTTTTCGTCTCATCCGAAAGACTAGCACTTGAACCCACCACCTAGGTTAGGAAAGGGGGGAGAAAATTGCTAACGCCCTGACCCAGGGTCGAACTCGCAACCTCTCGCTTCCGAGCGCAAGTGCGTTACCACTCGGCCACCCAGTCCACTCGGCCACCCAGTCCACGATGCTGTTATCCTGTGTAAAGCCTGGCCAGATCTGTGCTGGTGTACTGGATTCTTTACACAGGAAGGAAAGTACCTTTCAGAATTTGGTCAAAATTAACAACCCAGTATCTGTCAGATTTTTTAATTTGCCGATTCTTAGTTCAGCCTAAGCAGAAGGATAAAGTATAACAGCTTCTGAACCGCTCAGGATTAATAATGACCACCTTGCAGTAATATGATTATATCTCACAAACATGGTTTCACAAATTTCTTAAATAGAAGTTCATGCACAGTGTCAATTTATATTCATGTGTAATTCAACATGATGATGTTAAAAAAAAAAACACTTAACAAATCAAAACAATAAAAACAGGAAAATATATGGTGCCAGTACAGTGACTAGATATATTTCTTATGGCGCCTGCTTTGTGCATGGAAACAAAAACCGTGCAAAGTTACACACTTAATTGAACTGATACTGAAAAATGAAATTTGTGCAAAGTTTGGGTACAGTATTTTGATTTCCATAGTTCTACACAACCCCTCGGGCATACATGTAATATAACGTTTGTTTTTTAAACATGACTCTCCAGCAACCATGGATACACTGACAAAAACATTGTCAAGGATTTAAAACACAGGACCAACATGGAGCACCACTACGAAAAACTATCAACATGTTCAATTTTAACAAGAACCCAGCAGCAGACACTATAAACAAAATGTCACCTGACTGCTGCTCTGAAAACTCCAGTTTCACCACTGCAGTACACAAGTGCGGTCACAACAATAGAGCAAACAGGGATTATTTTCACCTGTATTTTTTCCGCAAGAGCAAAATAGCTGTTGCACAACACTGGTCTAAGACGTACGGGTTGACCCCCTCACAGGAGAAACTCAGACTAGATACACAGATTACATTAACTGGCATGATTAATCACAACACCTTGGAACGTGCTGTCACACCAAGTTCATGAAATGAAAGGTCTTGACGAATGACGTGAAGAAAAACAAAAATCACGACGTGTTGATTCCCATTTAAAGCCGAAGCAAACAATGTATGTAAAATGAAGAAAAACGGAATGAACAGAATGTGAACTCCTCAAAGTTTGATCTCCAGGTCAGAGCAAGAACTTGGTCGACCCCCCCCCCCAAAAAAAAAAGTAAAAGGAAATCCAGCAAATGAATATTCTTTCCCATTTGTTCGAATGTTTAAAAAATTGACAGGAAAGGCAAATATCTTTGGAAAGCAGCTTCAGGAATTAATTTTTTTTAAATGATAAAACACTGACCAACAGCAAATTCACACAGGAATTTCAAACAACCACATAAGAGGACAAATAAGCTGCGAAATTTGCCATGGGTCAATAAGAAAGAAGATACATGCATATAAATTATTGCACACACTATTTACACTCATGGTACTGTTAAAAACTAAATCAAACCCTCAATTGCACTGCACAAAAATCCCGTGCAAATACTTCATAGTCATGCAAAAGCAAACCTGATCTAAGTAGAACTAAAATTCTAACTGGCAAGACACGCTCTACCATGCCCATGCAAAATGCCATTCCTTTTCACACCAAAAAACCAACAACAACTAAAACACAACGCACACAATTTGAGGTAATAAGGCAAAAGGAAACACACATTATGTCGAGTCATCTAGAGCCAAACCACTCAAGACACAAATGAGTATTAGCACCAGGAATTGTTCTGGAAAGGACCACGAATTTTAAGGGAATGGGGGAGGGGAAAGATGCAGGGGGGAGGGGGAGGGCTGTGAGGAGGAGAAGGGGAGGGAAGGGATGTAATAGGGAAGGAACGAAAATTTAACTAAGACGGAAATGTGGTTCATTTGGTTTCTCCACACCTGCCCCCCCCCCCCCCCCCCCTTCCCTCCTTGTACTGCGTCTGTGACTCCTTGCAAAGAGTGCTGTCTTAAGGCCACAGATTTGAAAATGCCATATAAAAAAAAAAGAGTTCATAGCTTGTTATGAGATGATATGAATCCACTATTTGTTACTGACACTGAAAACAAATTGTTAGACACACAATATTTTGTTGTTGAAAACACTTCTATTCCTGCAATTCCTGAAAATATTTTCAGGAACATGCAGAAAAGTCCACAAAAGCATGCACGTGCACACACATCAAATACCGCAACAAATAAAATGTGTCAAAAGGAATGCATATCAAAACAAGCAAAAATTCTTCTCATTCAGCCTGCTAAGAAAACTTAACAACCCCCCCCCCCCCCCCCCCCCATTTAAAAAAAAAAAATCAATGTTCACATCAAAAAGGCTTCAAGCACATACTCATTATTTTAAACATTTTGTGGAGCAAATTCAATACATTATTATAGACGGAACAAGAAAAGGTGATGTGACCACTTTGCGGAAGACATGAAGTACTTCTCATGAATTCATACAAGCACACACATTTATTTATCTCAATCCTCTTTGAAGGGCTTGACAAAAAACAAAAACAAAATAGGGTACACTGACTAGCATGAAAATATGTTAATTCTATGACATAACACATGGGAGGAGGTGTACAAAGTTAAAAAAAAGAAAAGAAATAACTACAATGTACAGGTATTAGAGCGAAGCAACTGAAAGAACAGTCTGTCCAGAAAGCTCCTATTTTTTTTACCAATGAAATGTTGAGAAATCTGTTCTAAAATAAGAAAGCAAATAAAAATAAATGAATGAATGAGTAAATAAGTAAATGAATAAATAAATATTTAAACAAATAAATACATGAGTAAAAGCATGAATGAGTGGCTAAATGCATGGATGAACGAATGAATATGGGAATCAATGAGTCAATCAATGAAGGAATATTCTTTAAAAATATGATAAAATTATGATGAATCAAAAGCATTGCACCATCAAAAATGACGCAAGGGGCAGCCTTGTGCTTTCAGCTCAGCCGTTCGTCAGCGTTTGTTTGATGCACAGTCACAGTCATTTAAAGAAAGCAGAGAGGTCTTCATCTTCATCTTCATCCGTTAGGCGGCCACAATTGTATAGATTATTCTGCCTCGTTGAGGATTTGACGTCAAAAGAACAGGTGATAGAAAGAGAAAAGGTACCCTTCAAAGGTAAAAGAACACGCACTGCTCATTTAATAAATACAATGAGAAGAGGTCAAACCAAACCTATGACTAAGACTGTTTCAGCAATTATAAATGTAATTACTACATGACAACACAACACAGATTTCAACCTTTGCACACATTTTTCTGATCTTTCAGCTTTCAGCTGTATTGACTAAAATCTAACCTATGCTGTGAAAATATACTGAGATCCTGAGTGGTAGTTCAGTCAAATCAACACAGCTGAGAGTTAGAGAGTTTGACTATCAAACGTTGTTGTTCTTTCTCAATTGAAGCTGAACTTCGGTGAGGTAAAAACACATTTTGAAACTGGAGACACATATTCTTTTTTTCTTCTTCTGCGTTCATGGGCTATACAACTCACACGTACACTCCAATTTCTACTTTTATATTTTAGACTGTTTTTAACCCGCCATTTAGGCAGCCATACTCCATGTTGGGGAGTGGACCAATCAATAAAAACAAAAAGAAAATATCTTGAAGGCAGTCATGGTTCACAACCTTCCAGCCACCAGAGAAACAACCAACAAGCGCAGCTGGGACCGTTCACAACACATTTTGTACTTGTAATTGCACCAGTCAATCTGACCCAACGACGAACACTTGTTAAATCTGTAAAATCTCTGTTGCACCCTCTCTACGTAATGCATCATGTACTGGCCGAATACCTGTACGTCAGAAAACTGCGGACTGTTTCAATAGCCAAGATCTAGATCAGCACTTTTCAGGACATGTACGGGAACGTGTAGCGGTAACGTCATTAATAATATTCTAGTTTTTACGTCACGCGTTTGCCAAGATCTGCAGTCTTGGTGGGAGCAAAACAACATATGCATTTGGAACTTTGGAGAAAAAAGTGAGTCACGGCTGACGCAATATCTACATGTACACGTACAGGTCTTTGCTTCACGTTCGACCATCTAGAACACTGTATTCTCTCTTTTCACTCCAGAAAAAGACTCCGGTCAAATAAACCTTTGGATATGACAGTGTTCTTAGGCGTGGGGATCAAGTTACAGACAGCAAAAACAAACATGTAAATGAAGGCAGGGATCACACATTAAGAAGCATGAAATTTGCTTGGTGCAACTGTTCATACAATAATAAAATGGCATCTCACTCACAAATGCAGACACAAGGGTAAGCACGATGCAGGAAGAAGATGAGATCGAGTTACACACATCTTGTTTGTCTGACTGAACAAGTTTACTTTCCCGGCACCCACTCACCTAGGCTGGACACCTGACTTAGATGCACAAAAAAAGAGAACGCGCAATGTGTCAAAAAGACAGGCATTAAAACTAAAAGACACCTATTTGATAACACTTTTCAACAAAGACCTATTCGGTATCTCCTTTAAACACTCTATTCCCACTCCTTTTAGAATATAAGAGTTAAGACACTATCATACAATGATACCTATGACGTGAGGCCCCTCCTTTCTTTCTTTATTTGGTGTTTAACGTCGTTTTCAACCACGAAGGTTATATCGCGACGGGGGAAGGGGGGAGATGGGATAGAGCCACTTGTCAATTGTTTCTTGTTCACAAAAGCACTAATCAAAAATTTCTTATCAAATTTTCATTTAATTAATATACTTACCAACTCACATAAATAGCATTAACTTCAGTTTGATGCGTTAGACATTGAAGCACTGACCCTGGTAACAGGGGGAGATAACTCCCAAAACAAAACAAACCCTTGACAACGGGTCCCGGGAGTTACCTCCCCCCACCGGCTGCCCGCGCATGCGCTGGACATACTGCCGGTATAGTCATTCCCACTGAAACACCACCTTAAACCACACAAAGCGGGGTAGGTTGGGAGGGCATTAACTATGTGAGTTGGTAAGTATATTAATTAAATGAAAATTTGATAAGAAATTTTCGATTAAATAACATATTCTTACTACAACTCACATAAATAGCAGATTGCTACACAAGGAGGCGGGAAACTCACCTAAACCTTCGGTAGAACCTGGCCAGCTGCCACCATGGCAGGCAAACAGCTCGAGCCATCTTGCCTAGTGCTGGCAATATCACGTAGATAAAAGTTTATGAAAACGTCTTCAGACTTCCAGTATGCTGCTCTGAGCACTTCAGTCATCCTGCCTGAGCGCAAGACCGCTAGAGAGGCGGCCCAGGCTCTCGCCTCATGCGTACGAGGCGACCGTAATGGGAGAACGGAGCGTCCCCCCCCATGTGTCTGCCACCACTCATATGCTTGCCTTATAAGCCCGGCAGACCATCTCGCCAAAGTCGTCTTAACGATATCCTTATCCCTGGCTACGTTTAACGAGATGAAAAGCAATTTCTGAGATGAAGCTCTTAACGGAGCCGTGCGAGACAGGTAAGCCCGCAGAGCCCGGACCGGGCAGTTCAAGAGGTCAGGGTCACCGCGCGGTAAAATAGAACGCAGCGACTGTATGTTCACAACAGGAGACGGCTGGTTAGGTTTTTGATTCTTTGCTAAAAACACAGGCGAAAAACGCAAGATAACCGAGCCATCTTTTTCGAAGGAAATATCCTGATTAAGTCCAGAAAGAGCGTGAACCTCGCTTCCCCGACGCGCTGACGCAAGCAAAATAAGTAGGAGAGTCTTCTTAGTAAGGTTAGACAGACTAGCCTCTTTCAAAGGTTCGAAAACCGAGGAGCGCAAAAATTCCAGTACCAGTAAGAGATCCCAGGCTGGGACAGACGTTCTGCGTGAAGCAGAGCTAAGAGCGGAACCTTTAATGACACTTGCGATCACCCCGTCCAGGGCAATAGAGCGTCCCAACTGCTTGAGGGTAGTGGAAATGGCAGAACGACGTACCCTGAGGGTAGACGCCGTCCGACCTTGGGAGGACAGCCAAGCCAAATGATTTGCAACCTGCATAGTACGTGGAGACAACGGGTTAACGCCGTTAAGACGACACCACTGGGCCCAAGCAGCCCAATGGGACGAATAAACAGCAGAAGTAGATCTTCTATGCGCCTTCTGCACCAATGTCAGAGTGAGGTCTGACGCCCCAGCGCGCTTCAACGCTCTCCTGACAGAACCCAAGCGTGTAGAGCCAGGAGATGAGGGTCTCTGTGAGGGATCCCCGACCTCGGTTGCAGAAGCTCCCCTTCTCGAAGATCGAGAGGAATGGGTGGACCGTCGGCTAGACGAAGAAGGTCCGGAAACCACGCCTGGCTCGGCCACAACGGCGCTATGAGAACCAGCCTTGGCTTCTCCAAGTCCGCCTTTCTCAGTACCTTGCTCAGCAACGGAATGGGAGGGAAGGCATAAGCTACCAGATCCTTCCAGTCTATTTCCATGGCGTTGACCTCCCAAGCCTCCGGGTCGGGCACTGGAGACACGAAGACTGGGAGACGCCGAGAGAACCGGGTGGCAAACAGATCCACGAGGGGTTTGTCCACCTGCGTCCACATACGCCGCAGTGCTTGGTGTGCGATAGTCCACTCCGAGTGCAGAATCTGCGAAGTGCGACTGAGTGAATCTGCCAAGATGTTCAGGCACCCCGGAAGGTACTTCGCTGAAATCACAATTCCCTGAAGGAACGCCCAAGCGAGAATCTCGCAAGCTCTGTTGGACAGAACCAGCGAGCGCGTACCCCCCTGCTTGTTCAGGTACGCGGCCACAGTGGTGTTGTCCGTGTGGATCAACACCTGCTTGCCTCGCAACAAGGCGACAAACTCCATAAGCCCGAGGCGCACTGCTTCCAGCTCCAGAATGTTGATATGCAACGACCTCTGAGCCCTGTCCCAAAGACCGGAAGCTGTGTTCCCCTCCAGATGAGCTCCCCAACCCTGAAGGGACGCATCGGTAAAAAGATGCAACTCCGGGGGGGGGCAAGGAAATCGGAACGCCCTGAGCTAGCCAGGCCGAATCCAACCACTGCCTTGTTGACTCCAGGAACCATCCCTGAAGGGGAAGAGACAGATTCCAACCTTGCGAGGCTGGATCCCAGGCAGAGTTCAGAAACGCCTGAAACGGGCGTTTGTGAACTCTGCCCAGAGGAATCAGGGTAGACATCGACTCCATCTGGCCCTGGAGTGACGCCAACACCCTGACAGGCGCGTGGCGGAGGCTTGACAGAGACCTGACCAGATCCTGCAGCTTGTCTATCCTCCGCTGGGCGGGACGCACAGTCCAAGCTAGGGTGTCGAACACCATGCCCAGATAAGTGAACTCCTGAGAGGGAACCAAGTCGGACTTCCCTTGGTTCACGAAGAAACCTAAGTCTCTCGCAGTCTGCAAGACTATCTGGGTGTGCTGCCCGCACAGGGACTCTTGTTGACTCAGAATCAACCAGTCGTCCAGATAAACTCTGAGACGAATCCCTTTCTGGCGCACTAACGCGCAAAGCTGGCGCACTATCATGGTGAAAATCCAGGGTGCTAAAGAAAGCCCGAACGGCAGCGCCCTGAACTGGAACACCCTGTCGCCCCACAGGAACCGCAGCCACTTTCGATCTGACCTGTGCATCAGAATGTGGAAGTACGCGTCTGTCAGATCGATGGAAGTGACCCAGTCCGACGGACGAAGGGCCTCCCTGACAGACGCTGGAGTCTCCATCTTGAACGGAACTTTCCGGAGGAAGCCGTTCAAGGGAGACAGATCCAACACCGGTCGCCAACCCCCTGACGCTTTCGGGACGACAAACAGTCTCCCGTAAAAGCCAGGGGACCGACGATCGATGACCTCTTCTACCGCTTGCTTCCGCAAGAGCAGTAGAACTTCCGCCTGAATAACGGCACAAGCCTCTGGATCGGCGGGGAACTTGAACCTGGGTGTTGTCCTGGTTAGAGGGGCCTTGTCCTCCAACCAGAGCAACCGGAACCCCGATCGAACCACTCCCGTAACCCAAGAGTTGCTCGTAAGAGCCAACCAAGCTGGAACGGCCCTTGAGAGGCCGCCCGCTACCAAAGGGGTAGGGGCTAGGGGAGTGGCTGGATCGGGGAGCCTTCATTGGGGGTTAGGCTTGCCACCTGACCCCTTCTTCCCGAAGGAAGGTCTCTTATTGTAGGGGCGAGAACGGCTGCCGCCCCTGTGCGACCTCGTCTTCTGTCCAGAGCCGCGAGAAGATGAAGGCGGCGCCGAACCACCTTTTTTCTGACCCTGCTTAAGGGCAAGCTCAGACAGCTTAACAAAATGCAAGTCCTTCGCATCTTGAGACTCTCGCCTGAGAGCCTCAAGAGACTCAGGACCCAGTAGGCTCTGACTCGCGAAAGGAGAAACTTTCAAAGCCTCAACAGTGGCTTTATCCGACAGTCTCGAGTCCTTCAACAGAGCTTCGCGACGCCACATCACGGCCTGCGTGTACAACTTGGCCGAAGTTGCGGTCTGCTCAGCTACGATCTTAGCAAGAGCTGCTAACAAAGTTACAACATCTTCTTCCACCGCGTCGTCCCGGAACTTAAAGGGCTCCAGCGACACAGAGATGGATCTGGACAACGCTCTAATAAGAGTGTCAGACACGGAAGACAATTCGAGAGAAACTCTCCCAGCTTCCTCAATCGCGATCACGCCGGCTTCGGTACAGACTGAAGGCCTCTCCTTCTTGTACCCATCCTTGCGTAAGTTCGCCAGCTCCGGAGTGACCTGAAGCGGGGAACTCGGAAGCGCGAAAGAATCGATCAAATGAACAGGCTTCCCGTACAGCCTAGGTTTACGGTTCAAATCCGCCGGCATGCGAGAACAATCACTCGGCGATGCCAACCAATTTTGAACAGACTCCGGCGCATCCCCATGTGCAGTTAAAAGAGGAACGATGCTATCGGAATTGGCACCCAGGACCCTAGCCATCTGATAGGCTATAGAGGGAGACTCCCGAAACCGGAAGCGGACACCAGCCTCACTGTCCCCCCGGAAATCGCCAAACGCGGAAGGAGGTGCTGCTAGCCGTGAAGACGAAGTTGACACCCCTTCCGCAAAATATCTAGAGGTAACCTCAGCGGCGGCACTCAGCGCGCGTGAGAAACTCCTCTCAACCCGAAAGTTGTGTTCCGCCTCAGAAGAGTCGCCACAATCTTCGTCAACATCCCCATCATCAACAAAGATGTCCGATGAAGACCGATCATGACCGGAACCATCATTGTCCCTAAACGGAACTGATGAACTCGTCGTACCGGAACCCTGTGTAACCACACCAAGGGGAACCGGTATAGCCGAGCTGCTACCACTGGTAGCTGGCAATCCGGAAGGAAAGGCGACCGGAAACACACCTGTGCTTTGACCGGAAGCCGACCCAACCTGTCCCCCGCCGACCACAGCCGCCTGAGCGGAAGTGAAGGCAGGAGACGGATTGCCGTTACCACCAATGACCGGAACCCCCGTAGGCTGTGAACCGGAAGTCGATGGTAACGAAATGAAAGTGCCACGATCTCTCGGAAGAGATCCTGTGGCCGGAAATCCCTTTGCCGAAGCAGTTGAACCCGAGTACGAGGGACCGGACGTACCGGCCCCAGCGTCAAGGGTGGAATAACCGTCGAGATGAGCAGCACGCATTTGCGCCGAACACCCCGAACTTCCACGAACACGTACCTGATCGGCCGAAGCCGAAAGCTGAGGATCAGCAACGTCCGCCGACGTAATCGTAGCAGAAGGAAGAATCCTCGACAAAGAGGCAGCGTTGCCAACCCCTGGAGGCAAAGCTGGAATGGTGGAGTAAGACACACCCCTGTCAGTAGCCAGCATCTCCCTCATTTGATCCTAGAAAGTAGAAAAAAAGAGCAAACAATTCATCGCGCGAGACCGCCTGGGTCTCTTTCTCCTGCGGCGACAACACAAGCATGCTAGCAGGAGGATCAATCGAAACACGCAACGACTCCTTGCTCACCGGATCAAACACACTGACCAGAGGTCGTTTCGCCGGCGAAACTTTATCTTTATCTTTCGAACGCGACTTCTTAGATTTACTTTTAGACAAAGACGCAGACCCAGAACTGCCCAGCGGCGACCCCACGGGTACCTGCTTGGCAGAGCTCTTCCCCTTGTCCGCCATCGAAATGACAAGTCACAACGAGAAAATTTCGCAAAAATAATACAAAATTCTAAAATGCAAATGGCGGCATGCACCCGTAACACCGGGCACTGCCTACACTAGGTTGAAGTAACAAAAAACTCCAGAAATCGGAGTCAAAAGTTCCGCAACCGGCAGACAAAACAAAAATGCAAATGGCGGCATGCGCTTGTAACACAGCGCTCTGCCTACAGTAGGTTGAGACAACAAAAGACCCCAGAAATCGGAGCAAAAAGTTTCACAACCCAAAAATAATCAAGCAAAAGAAGGCAGGCACCTAAACAACGGTGCTCCTACCTGAAAGCGCCAAGTTGACGAACAGAAAAACTTCGTAAGACGAAGTGCAAAATTTCAACAACAATTACAAAATGCAAATGGCGGCCGGCACCAGCTAACAGTGCCCTGACCGTTATAAGCCAAGTTGAGAAGAACAAGAAACTCCGACAAGTTAGAGTCAAGTTCCCCAACAAAATACACTTTGCAAATGGCGGCAAGGCAAAACAAGATAAACAAGAAAGATCTCACCGTAGTAGAGG
This sequence comes from Littorina saxatilis, assembly GCF_037325665.1. Classification (NCBI taxonomy): domain Eukaryota; kingdom Metazoa; phylum Mollusca; class Gastropoda; order Littorinimorpha; family Littorinidae; genus Littorina; species Littorina saxatilis. The sequence continues at coordinate 18,563,423 of NC_090246.1, forward strand.
CAAGAAGCGTTCAGACTTCAAAGGGTCAACGGCCTACCGTGGCAGGCCAGCGGCTGAAGAAAACAGCCAGAGTGCAAACACGTCTATTCGCTAGCGTGTTGAAGAAGGGAAATGACTATACCGGCAGTATGTCCAGCGCATGCGCGGGCAGCCGGTGGGGGGAGGTAACTCCCGGGACCCGTTGTCAAGGGTTTGTTTTGTTTTGGGAGTTATCTCCCCCTGTTACCAGGGTCAGTGCTTCAATGTCTAACGCATCAAACTGAAGTTAATGCTATTTATGTGAGTTGTAGTAAGAATATGTTATTTAATCAAAAATTTGCTCCAGGGGCTTGCAACGTAGTACAATATATGACCTTACTGGGAGAATGCAAGTTTCCAGTACAAAGGACTTGACATTTCTTACATACTGCTTGACTAAAGAGGCCCCTCCGATGAGAGGACACCTCCCAACAAAGGACACCCGTTGTCTCTTTGTCTATCATCTCTACCAAAGTATACCTGTCACGACAGGCCACCTGCAATGTAGGGACACTTTTGGCTGGTCCCAAGGGTGTCCTTTCATCGCAGGTACTACTGTATATATACCAGAGAAAACCAAGCACACGTACATGAGGTACGAACTCCTTTGTATCTCCACCATGCAAATTCACACCACCTACTGAACCTTTCAGGTCTTTGCAGCATTCAAATTATCTCGCCCAGCAAACGCTACCAGTCACAAAAGTAGTCACAGTAGGCCAGCCATAAAACTGCTTTCAATAGCAGCTGTTAGCAGCAACACAATCCAGTTAGTAACCAACCATAGCACCACACATCGAGGAGAGAAAAAAACTCTCTTGCCACACAATAATTAATACAACTCAAACCCCTTTGGCACTCAGCTACAAAAAAACACACTCAAAATATTGTGTTTGTGTCACGCCAAAAAATTACAAAGTTGAATGCGAACTTCTCTCTTACAAAGAGTGATTATTTGGTGACTCCTGTTCACCATTCTTTTCTCCACTGCTTTATACCACAACAAAAAAGTCTTTATTCAGAAATCTTAACTCAGATCTGTACCTCTTGTTATAAAACAAAAATCTGCCCTGTGACAACATCTTGCAAGGCAATCACATGCACTGGATCTGAAAATCACTCCAGTGCTAAAAATAAGAAGAGCTAATAATAACCTTGCAACCATATTCAATGAATACTGTACATTGATGAGAATCCTCGCTCACAGTCACATTGAAACAGTACCCTTGATGAAGGAACCAGGTACGATGAGTGATGTATCTTATTTTGCCTCTGGAAAGATGACCATCACAATGAACACTGACATCTTCAAAAATAGTTTTGTGTCTCAGGATGAATAATTTGACAACAGTCACTCAAAATACAGGCAAAATAAATCATCTGGTGTTGACAAGTTTTCGGCAAAGAAACAGTTGCACAGCTTTCATATCTTCAAAACACACAGCCTCAGAATACTGACAAGACTACATTTTTCAATGCCTGAAAATGAAAATAAGAGTATTTAAGCAAAATCATGAAACTTGTAGCACGTACAAAGTCAAAAAACGTTGGGGCCAAATGGAGGGAAAAAACACCAACTGATTACATAGCCAGATGATGAGATGTTATTTCCAGCAATGACCACAACAATTACCAATAATGATGATTCTTATACCAGTAATGATGATTGTTACGAGTCAGTGGTCAGTGAATGATACTGATTGAGTGAGACTGAGAGTGCTTGAACTGATGTGATTGTTTGGCGATGAATCTTTCTTTATTTGGTGTTTAACGTCGTTTTCAACCGTTCAAGGTTATATCGCGACGGGTTTGGCGATGAAAGTGAGTTCACGATCGAGCAACTACAGATAATAAATAATCCTGAGTTAGCATGTCAAGAAAAGGCCCTACTCAACACGATGTTTAGACAATAATTAAAACAAAATCTGTTGATTCTATCCTGCAGTATCAAGCTTTGCTCAGTGATTTTTCCTCTTGTTGAAATTGAAAAATAAGTGGGACAATCACTTTGAACAATCTATCCGAACTCTTACCTCCTTACTTCGTTCACGCTGGAATCTTGAAGCTGCTGGAAAACCAGTCTGTGTTTTAGCAGTTAGCTGTGAATGCTTCATATTTGTTCAGGTGTCAAGAGAATGGTTCCGTATAACGCTCAGGAACTGTTGTAGTCTACATTTAGAGCGCTGACGCCCCTTTGTTTCCTAGATCCTGCGTCTCAGTAATCACAGGCCAGACTCAAGTTCTTCCAAGTCATAGTAAAAAGTCAAAGGCCGCTCAACACAGACGTCATGGCGACTCGGTGTCGACTCATCCTGTCTTGTCCAACGTGAAAGGTTTGTTCATGGAGGAGGTGCGATACAATCCATCCGAGGGTCCACTGTAGCTCAGTTCGTTCTCACTGCCGCTGGATCTAAAATCGTAACTACCGCTCCCCCCTCTGCTTCGTCGCTGACCTGGAGGCACTGGAGATGTGCGGTAGTCAATGTTGTACTGAGGAATAAATGAAAGTCATGCAGTGTTTAAATATAGCTGGAGATATAGAGTTCACTAGATACTGTACTGAAAAAAGCCTAGAAATAAAAGAAATTAGTCAGTTAATACTCAGAAACAAACATTCAAACCTTCACCTTATTGTTGTCACGTCCTTTTGTTTGCTATGTTATATGAAGTCTTATATCGCGCGCGTATCTCCAGACTCAGACTCAAGGCGCAGGGATCTATTTATGCCGTGTGAGATGGAATTTATTTTTACACAATACATCACGCATTCACATCGACGAGCAGATCGCAGCCATTTCGGCGCAACTCCTACTTTTCACGGCCTATTATTCCAATTCACACGGGTATTTTGGTGGACATTTTTTATCTATGCCTAACCAATTTTGCCAGGAAAGACCCTTTTGTCAATCGTGGGATCTTTAACGTGCACACCCCAATGTAGTGTACACGAAGGGACCTCGGTTTTTCGTCTCATCCGAAAGACTAGCACTTGAACCCACCACCTAGGTTAGGAAAGGGGGGAGAAAATTGCTAACGCCCTGACCCAGGGTCGAACTCGCAACCTCTCGCTTCCGAGCGCAAGTGCGTTACCACTCGGCCACCCAGTCCTTGTTTGTGCATTTCTGTTTGTGTTTGCTTTGTCAATGGTAAAGGGAAATTGTACAAATCACGAGTCAAGAACTGTGATTGAAAGATGAGATGTTGAAAATGAGCAGTCTACCAACCGTAAAACAAAAGTACACTGATTCTCAAACCCTGCTGGCTAGACACAAGAGCGACCTAGATAGAGGGTGCTGGACATTTTATAAGCATACCTTTGTAGCGCAGATGAAGCAGGTGGTGACCACTTTGGCGATAATATTCATCAGGTTTTTCGTCTCCTGGATAGCGCTGTCCACCTGTTGTAACAAGGCCAAGCAACATCATGAGACACTAAATAAATCATGTTGAGAAATAACTCTGTTCGGTTTGATTGGGTTGTGAAAGAGTGAATACCCTTGCTTTTAGTGAGACAAACCATCCATACATGCTCCTTGTCCTGGTGTTTCAGACACACCCCTCGCTAGTGACTGGCCCGTCAATTGTTTGTCTCACTAAAAGCAAGGGCATTCACTCTTTCACAACCCATACAAACCCGACAGAGTTATTTCCGGAATTCGTCTAATACCAAGTCAGATAGATACTGCAAACCATATATATGGAATGAAAATAGTAACCAGTATTATGCACACGGGGAGCAGATGAAGCATAGGAAGAGGTAGTGACTTGAAGATGAACAAAAGAGAGAGAGAGAGAGAGAGAGAGAGAGAGAGAGAGAGAGAGAGAGAGAGAGAGAGAGAGAGAGGGAGGGAAAAAAGCACATGAAAAATGGCATGGACAAAGAACAAAGCAAAGCAACAGAAAAGAATCTGAGTTCCCAAAGCATTAAATACCATTTAAAGCCTGAACAACGTTGTCTATGAATTGTTTTTAATGCTTGTATATTATTTCTTACGAGAAAACTTTTTATGTAAAATGTTAAATTTTAATGTCTAATGTAAAGCGCCATGAGACTGCCATTCGGCGGTGAACAGCGCTATAAAAGAATGTTTTATTATTAATATGCCACAAATTCTTTCACATACTCCCCCCCCCGAAAAAAAATCTTTGTCAGCAAATGTATCACCGTTTTTTCTCCATAAGTAGCAGATTTAAAAACTTTCTTTCATGGAACAAACCTTGTTGAAGGTAGCACTCTTGCCAAAGGTGGGTGTCTTGAGGGTGACGTGAAGCTGGTGACACAGGGAGGGAACCCGGTCAACGTACGCTAGCAGCTCGTCCTTCGACGCACAGGATGGAACCTGAAGAGAAGCACATCATGCATCAAAAATCCTACTCAAGAAATATTTTCCTCTCTGTGTAAAGATAAAAATCCTACTCAAGAAATATTTTCCTCTCTGTGTAAAGATAAAAATCCTACTCAAGAAATATTTTCCTCTCTGTGTAAAGATAAAAATCCTACTCAACAAATATTTTCCTCTCTGTGTAAAGATAAAAATCCTACTCAACAAATATTTTCCTCTCTGTGTAAAGATAAAAATCCTACTCAACAAATATTTTCCTCTCTGTGTAAAGATAAAAATCCTACTCAACAAATATTTTCCTCTCTGTGTAAAGATAAAAATCCTACTCAACAAATATTTTCCTCTCTGTGTAAAGATAAAAATCCTAAAACAGATGGACTGCTAACATTCCAAAATCAAGAATCAAAAAACAAGAACGGTAAGGTTCTGAAACATTTCAATCTTAATAAAGATTTTGTCCAACTACTTTCCTCCAGTTTCAAACTTTGGTACACCCTTTTTTTTGTTTACTTTTTTTTGTTGTTTTATTTTTAATTTTTAATTAAATTTTTTTTCTTTTCTTGAAGATGCATAGTTTTGTATGGTTGATGTTATTTGATGTTGCTGTCTGATGTTGAAGTCGTGTACCAAAAAGAATTAAAAACGTGTAAAAGAAAAAGAAAAAAACAACTTTGGTACACACACTGCAACCTACGCCCTCCAATTTCAACGCTTGGTAGAAACATGCCACATACTGCTAAAAATAACACAAAGCTAAAGGCAGAAACACAACAAAAGACAATCCTCTAATCGTTAGCTGACAGAATTTTGTACATGTATTCGTCCGCCAAATCAGATATTATCATTGTATTAAAGAGCACGCTCGTAAGCATAGCTTGTTGTGCTCCATTTGTTTAATTGATTGTATGTGGTATTGTTATTTGTACAATCTGAATAAAAACCTGTTTAAACATACAAAAGACAAGGACCAACACCAGCACTGACCCTGGAAGAGAAGTCCTTGACGGTTCTGTACAACTTGTTCCCCTCCTCAGCAAAGAACTCGGCCTGGAGAAACAGGTCGTGTGTGGTGTGTAGGCGCCCTTCCCCCCTCGTGAACAGATACATGGAGAAGGCCATGGCAGCCATGTTTTTGGCCCGGCGGACGACGGCATTGTCTGGCTCTGCCCACTTGTCTGCCTCCGCCTCCATCTCAGAGGTGATGAGTTTCATCTCCAGACCCAGCTTGGCGATTTTGGCTTGCTCCTGTTGCACACAAACAGGGTAAAGCTCATGACTCTAATGTGCTCATACAGTGGAACCCCTCTTTTAAAGACAGAGAAAACTTTATTTTCTCAAAAAGATAAATTCAGGTGTGGTGTATGCATATATCACAGTATCAGACAACATACAACATAACACGTAAGAACGTACAACAGTAAAGTACTGAACATTCGTACCTTAGACTCCCTAATTTAACACTCCCCCATTCTTTCTTTATTTGGTGTTTAACGTCGTTTTGAACCGTTCAAGGTTATATCGCGACGGAGGGAAGGGGGGTGATGGGATAGAGCCACTTGTCAATTGTTTCTTGTTCACAAAAGCACTAATGAAAAATTTGCTCCAGGGGCTTGCAACGTAGTACAATGTATGACCTTACTGGGAGAATGCAAGTTTCCAGTACAAAGGACTTAACATTTCTTACATACTGCTTGACTAAAATCTTTACAAACATTGACTATATTCTATACAAGAAACACTTAACAAGGGAAAAAGGAGAAACAGAATCCGTTAGTCGCCTCTTACGACATGCTGGGGAGCATCGGGTAAATTCTTTCTTGTCCCAACTAATATGGGACTCCCCCTTACCCGCGGGGGGCACTCCCCCATTTTAAGAACTTGCTGTTTCAGATTTTCTCTTCACAACATATTAAAATTTACCTCCGTTTTAAGAATCCCTCCGTTTTAAGATCTGATTTTCAGGTTTTTTTTTAGGTCTTTAAACTGTAAGGCTTCTTTTTAAGCCTACTGTCTATATGATACTTACCGAGACAGTACTATTCTTGCACATTATCTATTATAGGCCGAAAAAATTGGACAAAACGCTGAGTGGGTACAATTATCTCCCATAACCATGCGCCACCGTGGATCCCAAGCACTGTCCGAGTGCTTCCCCCTTACAGGATGTAGGTGGCGCGTCCTCTTTCTTTATGAGCTGCAGACCCTCAAAAAGCCCATAACATATCAAGAGGGGAGGAGGGAGGGAAACTCTAATAGTACTGTCTCGGTAAGTATCATATAGACAGTAGGCTTAAAAAGAAGCCTTACAGTCAATATAACACTTACCTCGACAGTACTATTCTTGCACAGAATACCAGAGTGGTGTGAGGGTGATATGTAGAGTATTAAACTCCTTAATCAAAATCACTTAAATCCAAGGATTAAGATACCCAGGCAATTTTCGAACAGTACTACCGTACAAGAAAATATACCCAAGAAACATACCTTAGACTGACGTGACCATGCTGGCAACCACTGCTGTGTGGTGAACTCAATGTCAAAGTCCAGGCCACTCAAAGCTTGAATACCACTGAGTCTACGGCAAGTGGCTAAAGCGATGAGGAACAATTAGTCTTAAAAATCAGCAACTTGATACTGATGCCTGCCAGGGGTTCAAACTCATTGCTACGCAGGAGTTTGAGGACCAGAAAAACATCCCCCTTGGGAAATGAAACCCGAGGTTTAGACACCGCTGCATTGCTAATACCCGAAAGGACATTAGCGATGAGGGAGGACCTGATCAAGTGTTCAGGTCTGCGACCAGTAGCGGCCGCAATCGTGGAAGCGATGGCAGGTCTGTATCCAAGAAGAGTCTTAGAAGAAAGACTCTTCTTTTGATACACTTCCACCAGGAAGTTGGCCAAGTCCTGTGTTGAGGGATAAAGCGGCTTTATCCCCTTGGACAAGGCGAAGGTGGCCCAAGCTCTCCAGCGTAAGTCGTAGAGCTGATTAGTTGATCGCCTCTTAGCGTTCAAGAAAAACTCTACTGAACTCTTGTGCAATCCTAGTGCAAGCAGTTTGGAGCGCACAAGAGCCATGCGGTCAAGCACAGACTCTCTGGACGTGGATGAGGGAGGCATGATCGAGGCTGGAGCAGACCTCCCCCGTCCAGATCCAGAGGTAGAGGGTCTACGTGGGTGAGACCGCGAAGATCTGGAAACCACAGAGCTGTTGGCCAGTAAGGCGCGACCAAAATCAGTCTTGGTCGTTCCTGCAGATATTTTGCCAGCACCCTCGGAATCAGAGATGTCGGGGGATAGGTGTAAGCATCGAGGAGCCTCCACAAGAGAGTGAATGCGTCCAAGTGGAACGCATTCATGTCTCGAAAGGGGCTGACGTACCTGGGAAGCCGAGCGCTGAATCGAGTTGCGAACCGATCGATCAGAGGACGGTCCCACCTTGCCCACAGACGCTGTAGAACGTTGTGAGCGATGGTCCATTCTGTGGAGAGAACCTGATCGCCCCGACTGAGAATGTCGACCAGGGCGTTCAGTTTCCCCGGAACGAACTGGACTGACATCCGGACCTGATTGGTCTGGCACCAGAGCAGAATCTCCTCCGCCAACAGGGAGAGGGACCGAGAATTGGTGCCCCCCTGGTGGCGAAGGTAAGCTAAGCATGTGGTGTTGTTGTCCCCGTTGAAAATCAGAGGGGCCAAGGACAGGCCGAATGGGAGGGCCTGAAACTCGAACACTGTGCCCTCCCAAACGAACCGGAGCAGATGTCGGTACCCCGGGGCCACCAGGATGTGGAAGTAAGCATCCTGGAGGTCCCAGACATGGCCCAATCGTTTGGCCGGATGGCCAACCGGACCGACGAAGGGGTTTCCATCTTGAACTTGCACCTGTGAAGGTACAAGTTCAAGGTGGAGAGGTCCAACACCGGCCTGAACCGGCCGTCCTTTTTGGGGACGGTGAACAGGCGGGAGCAGAACCCTGGAGAAGGCTGAGAAAGGGGGTAGACCGCCTTCTTCTCGACCAACGAGTTCACCTCGTCCTGAAGAGCCTGCCATCTGGCAGGGTCTCGAGGAGGGGGGAACGTCCAGGGTAGAGCGGACAATGGAGGTTGTGACGACAGCGGTAGAGAAAACCCCGACCACACCACCCTCAAGAAAAACTGGTTGGAGACCAGTCTGCCCCACATGCCGCGGGCCCGAAAAAGGGAACCGACGGACGAAAGAGGGGCAACTTGAGGGGGCGTCAACGTAGGGCCGGGACTCACTGAAAATTCTGCTGGCGGGCAGGCGCAGGCTTGCGACCACCCCCCCTGGTGGTGCTGCTTCCCCTTACCTGTCTGAGCACCCTTCGTCTTGCTTGGGAACGCAACAGGCACCTAAGAGGAGGAAGAAGGAGGCAGTGAAACTGGCTTCTTCTTCTTCTTCTTCTTCTGAGGCTGGGAGCTGGAGGTGACTGTAGCACTTCTCTTACTCCCCGCCGCCGTCTCCGAAGCAGCGAGGCCAACCATCAGAGAATCAGTGTTCCTCTGGCGTGTGGACTCCACCACAGAACGAACAGTGTCCGGATGAAAGAGGGAAGAAGGCTGAGGAAACGTGTTCCTCAGACTCTTCCTCATATCCGGAGGCACTATAGAAGTAGGCAGAAAATGATCACGGAACAGGGCCAATAAAGTGGACCCGTGTTCCAATGGCCAATTCTGCCGCAGACGTCACGCACGATCGCACGGCATGCAAAGCCCGATCCACTCGAACCGTGACAAGGACCCGAGTGGAATCGGACTCTGCCCGATCGGGAGGGTCCAACAGTGTGGACAGCGTGCTCATCCATGTCAAGGCCTGTGATTGGGCCTCGACTGTGGAAGAAACGGTGGCCTCAAGATTGTGGAACGAAGCAGAGCTCAGTTCCACCTTCTTGACCGAAGGCACCTCCCCAACGAACACATCACCGTCAGCCCCACCCTAAACACTCGAAGTCTGGAAAGTGAGAGTTCGAGAGTCAAAGGGAAAAGGGAGGGACGAAACAGATTGGACACGAGGAAACAGTGGAGGTGCGCCTCCCGAAGGAAAGCATGGCACTGAACCCGCGTCCTCCCGAGGAACATAGGTCGCGTTTGCACGTGAATCTGTACTCCTCAGGCGATGTGCTGCCGCTTCCACCGTGGCACTAAGACTAGGGTGGAACGCGAATTGCCGGCGGACGGATCGTTCATAAAACGAGCCGCCGGCAGACGCGGCGTGAGCCTCCCGCGCCCGGGCCGAAGCGGACTCAAAGGACGAGAGGGCGTCTCAGGGAAGGACGTCCTGAAACTGTTCAAACGTCCTTCTAGCTGTGCGAGGACGAGCCTCCTGCCTCTCGTCCTCAGACCCCGGGTCCAGGTCCTGTGTGTCAACACTAGACGACAGACGCTTAAGAGAGGCATCCGTGACGTCAAGACGCCGCGTGATGTCTGTCATGTACTGTTGCAAAGTACGAAGCATAGCTTCGGAAGTTCCATCAGAAACCGGCAAGGGTAGAGGATCAGTGTTAACCTCAGGGCGACCCTGATCCTCCTCCCTATCGTCCTCCGACTCACTCTCCTCTTCACTTCCCGACAACTCCTCAAAAGCAGGAGTGTAGGGAGCTTGAGGGGGAAGAGCCGAAAGCGATGAAGCAGGCTGTGAAGAAACGCCCACAGAAGCAAGAGGCCGCGAAGACCCCTGCCCCAAAGACGAAACGTCTCCAGCAGCCGAAGGGGGAGAAAAACAACAACCCTGCGACTGTTGGGTCAGCCCAGCCAACGAACCCCCGCCATTTATAGACTGAACAGGAACCCATCGGGTCTGATCAGAAAAGAAATGGTCCGGTCCGGTCCGGTCGGGGGTGCCGATCCGGTCCGGTAGGGTGGTCCGGTGTTCCGGTCCGGAGCCGTACCATCCGGAGGTCCCGTTCGGCACCGAACCATCGTACCCACAGAAGTGTTCGGGTGGTTAGGTCCGGACGTGGACATACCGTACCGGTTCGGTGCCAGACCATCCAGACCAACAGAGGTGGTCGGGTGGTCCGACACCGGGCCATCCGGACCCGTAGGTCCGGACCCGTAGGTCCGGTACCATCCGGAGGTCCTGTTCGGCACCGAACCATCCGTACGCACAGAAGTGTTCGGGTGGCTCGGTCCGGGCGTGGACGTACCGTACCATCCGGACCCGTAGGTCCGGTTCGGTGCCAGACCATCCGGACCAACAGAGGTGGTCCAGACCGGTCCGGTAGGGTGGTCCGGTGTTCCGGTCCGGTCCCGTACCATCCGGAGGTCCCGTTCGGCACCGAACCATCCGTACCCACAGAAGTGTTCGGGTGGTTCGGTCCGGACGTGGACACACCGTACCATCCGGACCCGTAAGTCCGATGGTCCGGTATGGTCCGGCGCAAGACCATCCGGACCAACAGAGGTGGTCGGGTGGTCCGGTCCGGACCGGACCACCGGTCCAGCACCGGACCATCCAGACCCGTAGGTCCGGTCCGGTCCCGCACCATCCGGAGGTCCCGTTCGGCACCGAACCACCCGTACCCACAGAAGTGTTCGGGCGGCTCGGTCCGGACGTGGACATACCGTACCATCCGGACCCGTAGGTCCGGTTCGGTGCCAGACCATCCGGACCAACAGAGGTGGTCGGGTGGTCCGGACCGATCCGATAGGGTGGTCCGGTGTTCCGGTCCTGTGGTCCGGTCCCGTACCATCCGGCGGTCCCGTACGGCACCGAACCATCCGTACCCACAGAAGTGTTCGGGTGGTTCGGTCCGGACGTGGACCTACCGTACCATCCGGACCCGTAGGTCCGGTATGGCCCGGTTCGGTGACAGACCATCCGGACCAACAGAGGTGGTCGGGTGGTCCGGTTCGGACCGGACCACTGGTCCGGTACCGGACCATCCGAACCCGTAGGTTCGGTCCGGTCCCGTAGCATCCGGAGGTCCCGTTCGGTACCGAACCATCCGTACCCACAGAAGTGTTCGGGTGGCTCGGTCGGACGTGGACATACCGTACCATCCGGACCCGTAGGTCCGGCATGGTCCGGTTCGGTGCCAGACCACCCGGACCAACAGAGGTGGTCGAGTGGTCCGGCCCCGACCGGACCACTGGTCCGGTACCGTACCATCCGGACCCGTAGGTCCGGTGGTCCGGTGTGTTCCGGTTCGGTGCCAGACCACCCAGACCAACAGAGGTGGTCGGGTGGTCCGGTCCCGACCGAACCACTGGTCCCGTACCGTACCATCCGGACCCGTAGGTCCGGGGGTCCGGCAAGGGCCAGAGGTACTGTCCCGCACCGGACCCTAAGGTCCGGTACGGTCCCGTACCATGGGTCCCGTCCGGACCAAACCCGGAGGTCAAGTCCAGTCGGGACCCGTGGGTCCGGTTCGATCCCGACCCGTAAGCCTGGAACGTTCCGGACCCTTGGTCCGGACCATCCGTCACCCGAACACCAGACGCTAAGGAATGGCGTGGGGTCAAGACGGTCCGGTCGGAGGTGTCGGTCTGAGCAACAGAAACAATGTTCCCGTCGCCCTGACCATTCGACAGAAGTACCACGTTCTGTCGAACACCTCCACGTCCAGTAACTAGTCGGCCGAAGCGTTTCATAGAGGGACAGCCACCAGTCACACGGACGTCAGAGGGAACCGTAGTAGCAGTGGTCGTAGGCACGAAGCCTGAAACCCCTGCCCCCACAGGACCGCCCTGAACGGGGTCAATTCGCATCCCAACCCCAGCGGGGAGGGAATTCAGAGACCCCGTCATCTCCTCCGATCTCCCCCCCCAGGAGGCCGAAACTACTGTCGAAACAGCAGCAGACGACCCAGCGAGGGAGTTCAGAGGAGGACCCGTGTCCCTCCTGGCTTCCACAGCGGTGGAAACCGAGGAGGGCACAGGAGAGGCACCGGAAAAGGAAGATTTTAATGCCAACTGCACCCGGTGTTCCCAGGCGGTCACCCATCCAAGTACTAACCGGGCCCGACGTTGCTTAACTTCGGTGGTCGGACGAGAACCGGTGTTTACAACGTGGTATGGCCGTTGGCTGTCAAAACCTGAGTCTCTCCAGTAGCCCCTAGATCGGATTCACCAACCCCCAAAGAGGGTTGGGAATCGACCTGCCCCCGGATTCGAGCCAGGGAGGAGAAGGAAACCTTCCCCCCAGGCTCGAAACCGGGAGGAGCTGAAGCCTGAGACTGAGGGCCGGACAACGGCGTCGAAGGGGGGGAAGCTTGTTCCACTGAAGGAGAAGGAGAAAGAAGCTTTTTCTTTCCCCTCGACCTTCCCCGAACCTTCGACGGCGCAGCCCCGCCCGAAGTCCCAGGCTCAAGCCCAGCCTGTTTGAGCAAGCTCGCATTGAGCTTGCTCAAACAGGCTTTCTCCGCCCTCCCTCGCCGCAAACGCAAAGCGTTTGGGGAGGGAGAGTCGGAGCGCCGAAAGATCCCCTTCTCCGTGCGTAAAACATGACGCTGGGCGCCCGGAGAAGGGTTGCCCCCGGCAGACTCTGGTTCCGTAGAACCAGAGCCCAAAACAGGACGAGACATCCTACCTCGCCCTGTACGTACCCTTAAAGACCGAGAATTAACAAAATTCAAAGAAAATTTAGGTCAATACTCAAGTGAATGCGGCGAAACGAGAAGCAGACGACCGGTCACCACGAAGTAGGACGGGAGGCACGCCGAGTCCGCCACACAAAAACGGAGGCACAAGTTGAAGGAAACACAACGTAGCCTCAAGCCAGAAGTGGAATAACACACAATAATCCAACAGGTGATAGTCCACACAGAAAAGAAGCCTCTTAGTCCAAAATAATCCGGGAGCGTAGCAGAAACACAGCCGGTCTGACACGCGCGAAAAAAGAAAGAGGACGCGCCACCTACATCCTGTAAGGGGGAAGCACTCGGACAGTGCTTGGGATCCACGGTGGCGCATGGTTATGGGAGATAATTGTACCCACTCAGCGTTTTGTCCAATTTTTTCGGCCTATAATAGATAATGTGCAAGAATAGTACTGTCGAGGTAAGTGTTATATTGACAGGGGTCCCACCGTACTGCTACTTATGCTACCTGCAGGGATTTGAAATTGACTAGCTCTGTTCTATAATGTGAAAATGTGTGTTGCTGCTGCTACTGTTCTTTGCTCTGAAGAAAAATCAATTAGCGTCAATACCGATACTGGTGATGTTAACAAAATAATCTCCTCATATAAATTCAATGAAGATATGACCCTTATTACCAGGAACAAGTAAGAATCAAACTGATTAAATAAAAGGAAAGGAAAAATTATCCAGACCTGTAAAGGTTTCCTGAACGGAGACTGAGAAGACATCTTACATTACGCAATATATATGGCAAAATGCAGCAAAGTAGGATGAATACTAATACACCATTATATTATATATTGAACTTATCACAAGTCCATGATAACAGAACAGACAGACTGGACATGAATATCAGCAGCTCTTTCAAAAACAAAACAAAAACAAAAAATTACCTCAGCATCCAGCTTGACTGGTTTGAGTCCTCTTGACTGTGTTCCGTGTTTCTACAAAAGAGCACAGCACAATGCTTTCAACTCTTCATAATTCATAGTTTCATTTCAAACATACAACCATTTTCCCCCCATGTATCCTTGTTCAGCACCCCTTGCCCAACCCTCGTCAAATTCCAAAGTGACTAAAAGTAACTACAAAATAAAATAAAAAAGAGGATTTTGTTTTTAAATTAAAAAGAAAACAATAGAATCAGAGGTAAACCTTAGAAAAACTAAAATAATTATTTATGCTTTGTTTGAAAACATTCATCAATCCTTTACAGACAGAGATATGTTTCAATTCCAACTTGAACTTCAGGCACTTAATTGTAATTATTCTCCAAGACATTCCCGTGTAAAAGAAAGCAGCTGCAGACATTCGAAATACAGTAAATCTGCAAGTTGTTGCATGCTTTCAGCCAAACAATCAATTACTGACAGCAAGCCTGACAAGAACAATCATACTTACCTACCTGTACAAGTACATTAACAATTGACAAGTAGAAATGTGCAAGAGGGACACAGTTTCATAACCAGACACACTTACCAATACACGATAGTTACAACTTACATATGCGCAAAAGAAATTACTGAGTTTCAATCGCTTTCACAGAAACTTAATTCTTCCATAAGTCTATGGTCTGAAACATACGCTCCTGAACCAAAAAGAGCTTCTGCTGCTGTTTCTCTCCGGAGACCACCCACACAGTTGGCTAGAACCAATCAAAGGTACTGGTTATTTGGTTTTCTTTTTTAAAACTATAATCAGCCTATCTTAACTGCACTTACATACTTAAAAAAATTCAATACTTTTAAGTCCAGATGTTGTATTTTATGTGTCATTATTGTCGCCCCAAAAAAACAAAACATGACCCCAGGAGAGGACAAAAAGTGCACAGAATTACTACAGTGTTGACAACATCAATGAATGAATGAACCCTTCTCTTCACTTCCCAGTCCCATTTATCCCTTCACAATCGCTTCCATAGTCCTTCTCTCGCCCCCCCCCCCCCCCCCCCAACAACGAGAGAAAAAAAGGAATTACTTAAAATGATAGCTACCAATTCACTTTGTTGTTTTACTCCTAAATTGACCGCTACCAGTACACTATGTTTTTAAGACTGTGAACAAAATTTGAACGGGGCAGAGCCTGGGAACTATGACAGGAAAAAACAAACAAAGTTTTATTCTTTGTCACGAGTGGAGAGTACAGGCATGATTTGAAAAAAATAAAATAAGTCAAAGCAAAAAATAAATCATCAGGAACATAAAATTGAAAAGCTACGACTGAGCCTAAAGCAGCCATCATGACTTGTTGCCAAATAAATACAAAACTGTCTACTTTGAATGTCAGGCCTTGAGAAAAAATGAAGTAAATCAGCCAGATATTTGAACTATATCGACAACTCTCAGCAGCCTTAGGGAGCTGAATAGCCATTCTAGTTCATGCAGCAGCTGATCTAATTGTCTTGTTTGTTTTGATACTACATGTATTTCAAACTGTTGTAATTTTCAACTTTTACAATAAGGTTTACAGGAAGAACAACAACGAAAGACAAGAATTGTGAGCAGAGTGCTTCGAATTCCAGGAAAGTTCAGTTAGATATTAAACTTGACAAAAGTCATAGATCCTCGGAACTATTAATTGTTTAGAAAAAAAGGTCTGGAAAACAATTATGAAGTAGAAGAGAAATTACAGTTTTAAAAACATCTGAAATCAGTGAGTTGAAAATGTCCACAAGGAGAAATTAACAAACAAGAAAATCTGTTAACAAAAGATGCACAAAGATTCATACAATCAAGACTTAATTATTGAAAGGTGATGCACAACTGAAGTGAAGACACTGACACAACAGCATGGTCAAATTGAACTATGAAGAGTGGTACATTCTAACAGACAACAAAGAGTAACAGGAAAGCAAGGTGCGTTTTAACAAGAACGGAAATCTCACATATCAAAAACGACCTTTACTTACGGGAGGAGTTTGCATCTGTGATGATGGTAAGACAAATACGTGTATGAAGTGCCAGGGATTGGGAATACATGTATACTCTCTTACAAAAGAAACCTGTCCTATCATGTTCACTTTTACCAGATGGACTTGGCACTCACAACAATATCAAACAATTTTCAGATTTCTACTAGAGGTCTGAACTTTAAAGCTTAATTGTATCAAACAGTGCTTAAAAAAGGTTACATTTAATATATATTCATGTCTTTTAATTAACATCTGAATCGTCGAGTAAGTGCTAAAATTCTGATCTCTTTTGTGAGAGAGCATACTCATCATTACCAGGCTGTTATCAGAATCAAAGCAAGTTATCACAATCATGCACGTCTGTGTAAATGTGCGTTGCTTATGTGATTTGCTTGCCAAACATTTGCAAGATTGTAATTAGGTACCTAAAAGCCTGTCACAAGCAGTAAAAGTTAACAAAGCATTTTGAACCCGTTTCATTAATTTGTAGTTGTAATAAAAAGCTAAAAGTGAAACTTAATCTGAAGTACATTGGAAGTAATCTAGCCCACTTCATCAACTCCCAGGTGCGCAAAATCGCGAAACACTCACCCCAGGGCGTGGCAGCGACAAATAGACGACCTTCTCTCCCCGACCTTGACACACATCATTGACTTCCTTGACTAGAATGGAAAGGTCATTGATCTGTGACTCCCATGCATCCGCAAACACCTCCAGATTTTCACGGGCGATCTTGCTGTTTGGGTACTGTGCTAATGTTTGAGCTGCAAATAATATCTGTCAACAAAAAGAAATACTGTTGTCGGTGAGGTAAAAGTTTACCTTTAAACATTAAGGGAATTGAACATGGAGAATGAAATACTTTTGAGATAACACATAATGGTAATCCAACCTTGATCAGGTAGCATGAATAAAAGGTCTGAACTTACAATGCAATGTTGAAGGGCCAACAAAAAAAGTCCTGGGGTCGGGAGAAAAAAAATAGGGTTGGTCAGGGAATCAGAAACATTGAACGTTTGTCTCTTGGCATTATGATAAAAGCTGAGGACAAAGGGGACTGACCATAGGTCCCAGACTGTGTATGAAGGACTCGTTGTGGTCAGCAGTGATGACCAGGGGCTCTGAGCTGGCCATGTGACGAAATAACTTGCACACCTGCAATGTAATCAAGACATATTAGTGATAAAAGTAACACTCAATCATCTGCAACAGTAGCATACAGCTTTTCTTGTGCTTGTTCTATTGAAGGCAGATTTGGTGAACTGCACAAAGCTACATTTCCCTTATCTTAAACAAATTTCGCAGCAGTATACATACCAGCAGAAACAAGTAAGGAACTTGGAAAGAGGCAGCAATGGGGATGAAAGATAAGCAGGCAGATAGACTAGAGTTGAAACAGAGAAAGGCAAAGGTAAGGAAAGACTAGTGGGTCAACACAAATGTTATACAGCATCACAATAATTAATATCAAAACTGCACACAGATAACTGCTTGCCAGGCAGTAACATTTCCCTCATGCCACAAACATAACAACCTCTTCTGACTTTTTTTCTCGTGTAAATGGGGGTGTATATGAATAGGATTCACTCTGTCCAGTTGTCAGTTTGTCCCAGTGTCCGCACTCAGATCTCTGGTGTTTATCAGCCCATTGAGCTGAAATTTGGTGTGTACCTTGGAAGAGAAGGACACACGATCCTAGCAAAAAATTAAGGTTTTACCTTCAACACAAGAGGGGATCCGCCGCCGACACATTCTAGTATATACTGTGTACATTACGCCCGAGTCATCTGTGACCCAAAGCAAATACAATGACCTCATTGTTTTCATCTGAGTTCTGTCCCCTGAATATAGGTCAGTGCAGACGCCTAGGCTTTGATGGCCTGTTTTGTTTTCACTGCCTCTCAGTGGGGGACGGGGGTGTCCTGACTCCTTCAAGGACAGTACATGTACTTGTTTTCCATGTCCTCTGTTTTTTGCCAACTTTCAAATCAGCTGAACTATGCACTGCACCTTGCCTTACCCCCACTATCTCCGACCCAATCCTCACCCACTGATACATCATGGAAAAACCCACCTCTTCCAACTGTTCCTGGTGTTCGGCAAACTGCACAGTCAGCTGTTCTGCGTGCTGCACCTCCCCTCCCAGTCCTGCTGCCCTCAGGCCCGACAGCAACTCATGGTCTTCGTTACGACGAAACAGCTCCGAGGCTTGCTCCATAGCTGACTCCAGTAACTGAAAATAGGGAGAGTATTTTAGCAATAAACCGAATTCCCCCCTGTGAGGTTCATGGCCCCTGCACTTGTATCTTAAACAATTGCTCTTCTTTTAGAAGTTGATGTCACTTCTAAGGCATTTACCCTTTGCAACTAGATGGTTCCTGACATGATTAGTGGCCACCATCAGAGTGAAAAGAAAAATCAAATATCTATAAGACACTGAGGTGAAAATGACACACTGAAGAAACCTGTCTCCATATATGATGCTTTGAATGTGAGGCACACAAGGGCGTAGCATAAACATAGTAGACGATGACATCAATACTGGTCAAGCACATGCACATCAGCACAACCTAACGCACACACACATTGATACACAAACACACACACTGACACACTGATACACCAACACACACACACATTGATACACAAACACACACACTAATACACACATTGATACACAAACACACACACTAATACACACATTGATGCACCAACACACACACTGATACACACACACTGACACACACATTGATACACAAACACACACACTAATACACACACATTGATACACAAACGCACACACTGACACACACACACACTGATACACCAACACACACACACATTGATACACAAACGCACACACTGACACACACATTGATACACAAACGCACACACTGACACACACACACTGATACACCAACACACACACTAATACACACACACACACATTGATACACAAACGCACACACTGACACACACACACTGATACACCAACACACACACTAATACACACACACACATTGATACACAAACGCACACACTGACACACACACACACTGATACACCAACACACACACTAATACACACACACACAATGACACATTGATACACAAATGCACACACTGACACACACACACTGATACACCAACACACACACTAATACACACACACACATTGATGCACAAGCACACACACACAGGTGCCTGCTCCCAGACATGCAGACATACAGCATAAAAAGACATACACACACACACACACAAAACTATAGGCAAAGGCATTGTTTACCTGTTTACGTAAAGATTTGCACATATCCATAGTCTTGAGGATAGCTGTTTCCAGATCTTGTGTTGGTGCAACTGCATCTTTGGCATTCTGCAGAGAAAAAAACAACCATATACAGATTACACAAGGTCTACCAACTCTTTTAAGACCCTCCCCTTTTAAGACCAAACAAAATCTGAGAAAATCAGGTCTTTAAAAGGAAGGGGTCTTAAAAGAGAGGGAAAAGAAAATCTGAAATATCAAGGTCTTAAACAGGGGAGGTCTTAAACAGGGAAGGTCTTAAACAGGGGGTCTTAAACAGGGGAGGTCTTAAACAGGGGAGATCTTAAACAGGGGAGGTCTTAAACAGGGAAGGTCTTAAACAGGGGGTCTTAAACAGGGGAGGTCTTAAACAGGGGAGGTCTTAAACAGGGGAGGTTTTAAACAGGGGAGGTCTTAAACAGGGGAGGTCTTAAACAGGGGAGGTCTTAAAACAGGGGAGGTCTTAAACAGGGGAGGTCTTAAACAGGGGGTCTTAAACAGGGGTCTTAAACAGGGGAGGTCTTAAACAGGGGGTCTTTAAACAGGGGAGGTCTTAAACAGGGGGTCTTAAAAAGGGCGGTTCAATTCTAAACGTGAAATTAAAAGTATTCACCAGAGCACGTCCAACCATAAGCAGCACTTGCAGCTCATCGCGCAACTTCTCTGTGAGCTGCAAAACCCTCTCTCTGTTGTCGTGGGATGTGTATGGAGAATCTGTAAAGTCGTCCACTGTTTCCTTGGCCAGTTCAAAAGAGCTCCACAGTTTGTCCTCTACGGTTGAATCAATCATTGTGACTCTCGCCATGTCTATCAATTCCTGCAAGGACATAAAATGGAACATTAGCTGATAATCAATCAATCAATCAATATGAGGCTTATATCGCGCGTATTCCGTGGGTACAGTTCTAAGCGCAGGGATTTATTTATTTATTTTATGCAATTTATATCGCGCACATATTCAAGGCGGATTTATTTATGCCATGTGAGATGGAATTTTTTTTACACAATACATCACGCATTCACATCGGCCAGCAGATCGCAGCCATTTCGGCGCGCGCATATCCTACTACTGACAACAAAGACACAGACAGATAAGCCCCTAAAGAGACCTACATTTTGCAAAGAATGTACATGCAAAAAACTGATGATGAAAACATCAATGACTTGTAGCTGCTCGTGACAGAAGGAATCTGCTTTTCTTCATTTAACTCTAGAAATTAAAACTTCTTCTGTTCCCAATTAACTAGACTTTACAAATGAGTACTGTCACTGTTAAATAAATTAAAATATTTAACCTTGTATACACTATCTAAACGCATACACTGCCTTGACAGATGAGACATATCTTTAGCATCATGTAATAGAGGAAGTCGGCTCATGTGACGAAATCCCCATGAACTACACCCAATGGGCATCCATATCCGGAATGTCGCTTAAACCACAGTCATACAAATAAGATGCTCTTTTTAATCAGACTTACAGACCAAAGCTTGGTGAAAAACACCCTCAAACCCACCTCCAGCTCTTTGAAAGCTCTACTAGCTGTTGGATGCAAGGATGACAGTCCTATTCCAGAGTCCCCGTTGAGTGTGGGCGAAATGTTTCCATTGCTGGTGATGGCACCTCCGTCGGTGACCACGTGTTGCACAAGGTCCAGTGCGTTACGGATCAGCAGGAACACAGCGTCACGGTTCATGCGAGCTGTGCGGCATTCTGGATGTCGCAGGCAGGTCTACAGGCATTGAAACATACATGTTACTCACATATGCACGCTGAATTTATAATATCATCCACCACTTTATTCTTTTGTCTCTAAAAGCACATTCATAAGTTTATCTTGTTGTGCTCTTTTATTATATTCTACATTACATGGCTTTGTAGACTTGCATCTGAATAAAATATTGTTTAAACCATATGCAAGGTGTTTGGAAACTTGCATCCATAAACCCCCCGCGGGTTAGGGGGAAGAATTTACCCGATGCTCCCCAGCATGTCGTAAGAGGCGACTAACGGATTCTGTTTCTCCTTTTACCCTTGTTAAGTGTTTCTTGTATAGAATATAGTCAATGTTTGTAAAGAATTTAGTCAAGCAGTATGTAAGAAATGTTAAGTCATTTGTACCGGAAACTTGCATTCTCCCAGTAAGGTCATATATTGTACTACGTTGCAAGCCCCTGGAGCAATTTTTTGATTAGTGCTTTTGTGAACAAGAAACAATTAACAAGTGGCTCTATCCCATCCCCCCCCCCCCCCCCCCCCCTTTCCCCGTCGCAATATAACCTTCGTGGTTGTAACCGACGTTAAACACCAAATAAAGAATGCATCCATCCACGTCACATGTAAAGGTTATGTTGATATTTGACAGGGATTTCAAAAACGTGTAACACTACCCGAAAGCCTTTCTATTTGTTGAAACAGTAACAGGTCATTACAGTTTAAAAAAAGTGAAAGGCAAACAACCGTCTCCAGGAGACAAAACTTTGCTATAATATTAGAAGGTCACAGAGCTAAATTTAGCTTTGCCAGCACGAGAAGATAGAGTTACATCTGCCGCGTGTGCAGATGTTGGCCTTTAATAATCAAACACACACACACACACACACACAAACTCACACTCGCTTAAACACACACACACACACACACACACACACACACACACACACAATGCACAGCAAGAACAAATAATAACCTTGCATGAAGTCAGCAGCATCATAGTTGATTTTTCCAAAATGGCCCGTGCTGAACCCATCTGGGCTTTCTGCTTCTCACTCTTCAAGTCCTGCACACAATTCAGCATGAGAAAATTGCACAAATTCTGCAGATTCAATGGACACAATGATTTGAATAAAAGTAGTGCATAAAAGAATGTACAGGGAGAAAGGGAGCTTGTGTTAAAACTTTGTTTTATTTGCCCAAATCCTTCAAACTCTTGTGAAAATGAAAATCGTTATAATATCATGACATAGCTTTCACTTTTTAAAATACAAATGGTTTGTATGTACGCTACTATATATATTGTTAACCATATGTAAACAAATCACTGTACCAGTACTGGCTATTGTCATAATGCCCTTAGGAGGGTACATCATCTAATTTTGCACGATAACTATCTAAAAACAAAAACAAAAATATATAAAAACAAACACTGATTGAGTGAGATTTTGAAAGTTAATGGATGTTTGCTCTTCCTTAGTCGTTTTAACATGGTAGATAAGTTTTTTCCTCTCTCATTTTAACACAACGACTAACAGAATACAGGTGTGCTGAAAAAAATAAAAGTCAAGACAAAAAGATGAATGGAGGCAGTTCACTCACATTCTGTCGGTCCCCAGACAGGTGTGCCAGCTCCACCATGTGTTTGCCGAACTGACTGAAGGTGGCCACGAAGTCCTGGAACGATGACACACCTTCCACCTGGGCAAGGCAATGCAACACCTGCACAACACACGTTGGTTTTATACCTGTATGCTGAAAAGTTTACCCTCATAGGGTGATAATTAGCTTGGGATGAAATGCCTTTATAGTTATTGAACTAGAAGTAGAACTAAGATTTTATCAGCATCAATGCAACCCACTCAGTAAAGAGGGAGAGTGGGGTGAAAAGAAATTGGAAATCAGAATCTAGACTTATACTGCTTAAACAAACACCAACACTTATACAGTTGATAATGGTGAGAAAAAAACTATAACACACAGAAAAGGATCTTCCTATTGGGTTACACACCCAACACCTTATAAAGTAGATGAGGGTGAAAAAGAACTTAACACACAGAAAATGATCTTTCAATGTGGTACCCACCCTGTCTTTGCTAGCTATGAGCGTCTTGATGACGATGCGATCGGCCAGCAGCAGCACTTTGGTGATGGCCGACAGCAACTGGCGTGCGGCCCGCACCATGGCCGTCTTGTCCGCCGCAACACGACTGCTGGTTGATGCCTCTGCTGCCTGCCCCCCCACTGCCGTCTGAAGCTGAATGTTCTCTCCTGGCAGCACAGAGAATAGCAACTCAATCAAGTAAGCAAACAGTCCCGGTACATGTATGTGAAACAGTTTTAAAAAAAAAGCCCAGATCTTTCACCAAAATAAATGTAACCTTTTTCCATATAATATTCTTTTTTTATGACCAACTATAATCAAAAACAGTCAAAGAATCAGCAATAAAAGTATGGACACGATTTAGTTTAATAATTCTAAGAAGAATGCTTTATACATGACACTTTGAGGAATGAGACTGATCAAAGTATCCCTATTTTCAGATGTCCATAATATACAACAGGTATACACTTCAATCTACAAAACATGTCAGTGGACAACAGGTGTATTTTATTTTGAAATATCCTTGCAACACAAGTTAAGGCTTCACCATACAGGTTTAAAAGCATTCATATCTAGTCAGGCAATATATAGGTCTGAGCCCTCTCCACCCCAATAAAAAAATAAAAAATAAAATAAAATAAAAATAAATTATAAATAGTTTGGTCTGGAAGAAAGTTCAGTGGACAACAGGTTTTTACATTTAGTCAAGTTTTGACTAAATGTTTTAACATAGAGGGAGGAATCGAGACGAGGGTCGTGGTGCATGTGTGTGTGTGTGTGTGTGTGTGTGTGTGTGTGTGTGTAGAGCGATTGAGACCAAACTACTGGACCGATCTTTATGAAATTTGACATGAGAGTTCCTGGGAATGATATCCCCGGAGGTTTTTTTCTTTTTTTTGATAAATACTTTTGATGACGTCATATCCGGCTTTTTGTAAAAGTTGAGGCGGCACTGTCACACCCTCATTTTTCAATCAAATTGATTGAAATTTGTGTAAAGCAATCTTCGACGAAGGCCGGACTTCGGTATTGCATTTCAGCTTGGTGGCTTAAAAATTAATTGATGACTTTGGTCATTAAAAATCTGAAAATTGTAATAATTTTTTTTTTATATAAAACGATCCAAATTTACGTTCATCTTATTCTACATCATTTCCTGATTCCAAAAACATATAAATATGCTATATTTGAATTAAAAACAAGCTCTGAAAATTAAAAATATAAAAACTATGATCAAAATTAAATTTCCGAAATCGACTTAAAAACAATTTCATCTTATTCCTTGCCAGTCCCTGATTCCAAAAAACATATAGATATGATATGTTTGGATTAAAAACACGCTCAGAAAGTTAAAACGAAGAGAGGTACAGAAAAGCGTGCTATGCAGCACAGCGAAACCACTACCGCGCTGAACAGGCTCGTCAGTTTCACTCCGTTATGCACAAGCGGCGGACTACGGTCATTGTGAAAAAATGCAGACTGTGTTCAGTTTCATTCTGTGAGTTCCACAGCTTGACTAAATGTAGTAATTTCGCCTTACGCGACTTGTTAAAATTTGACATCTCTTTAGCCTTAGGCTTACCTGCACTTCTGGCCTCATGACATGCCTCCTCCATTTCTTGTCTCAGCTCGGGGTGGTCCTCCACAATGGAGTCGCCCACGGCCACGAAACGCCCCACCGCCATGTTGACCGCTTGACCCACACGCTCCAAGGCATACTGGGTCCTCTCTGACAGACGCGGCTTCTCTCGGTGGTTGACCAGAGTCGTTATCTGATACAACAACGTACAGAGTCCACTCAAAATTTGTTAAGATGGAAAAAAGAAGAAGAAAAAAAACCAAAACATACCTTTCGTGTTTTATTAGTCTTTATTTTTAAAAGTGATTACAAAAAGTTGAGTAGTTTATAAAAAAAGACATCGCCACAACAAAGCTCATGTGTCCTTCCATTGCTTGTCAGTCATGCATCCCTGACCAAACAGTGTGGAATCATATGAACTAACTCAGTAACTGTCATTTCAAGAGCTACTAAGTTGATCTAAGTACTTAGTAGTGTATTTATACATGTTCGATTAAGCTTTTTTTAATTTTATCGTGTCTTTGTTTGTGTTTTTAGAAATGCGATGTGGTGCCACAAGAAAAATTTCCATGTTTGTGTAAAATGAAAATGGACATTAAAGTTTTCTTATCTTATATTATCTTACTTGTGAGTGCCAGTTTCGTGATCTGAAGTTTCTCATGAACCAGCTTTCTCATTCTGTCACTGCGCATGCGCACAACTTTGCATGGTTTGTATATTTTACTGGCCTCAACCCAGGGCTGTAACATCAAATGTATTCCTATTCTAAGTAAGACAATATTCAGTAACTTCACATGACTGAATCACTGAATTAGTGAATAAGTTAAGTGTTGCTTTGTGTTTCTTGTGTATGTGCTGACTTTGTCCTTATACACTTTGTTTTGTCTTTGCAATACTAATTTTGGACAAGTATGCATTCAAAATTAAAGTCATCTTGTTTACTTTTGGAACCTCTTCAAACTGCAGGTGAGAGATCTACAAGTAAAGAAAATGTTTTTCAATTACTCTTTTTTTAAATGTCCGCTCCTGACCCTACTCCTAGTCTAACTTCCCAATTTGACTTTGCCTGATGACCTTATAATGCACAACATCCTTCCCCGCACAGAGTGCATACACCAAGCATCTATTGCCCAGACCGGCTTTCTTGACGAGGAGAAGTTATGAAGATAACACGCAGAGCAACAATACTCAAATGTCAACAGCACTCTGTGACATAAGAAAGGCCGGCCCCTAACTGCATTCTTTACATTGCATGAGCAAAGATCAAAGCCCAACAACACGGTAAAACCCTCCAAGCTAAACGAGAGACCAAAGTGCTTACCTGTGTCACCAGTGGAACTAGTGTTTGCTCAACAGATTTAGTCCTTATTTCTAAGGACAGTCTGGAATCATTCTTTGGATGCAGGCCTGCCATTTTGTTGTGACTAGCGCCTCGTTCTGCTCCGCCGGAAATGCACGGAGGTTTAATATTTCTAATGCGAATTTATTGCTTCGATCATTTTTTGCTTGTGATGGACAATGATACGCCAGAATCGAGTCGCGTGAAAGCAAAGTGCCATCCATGAAAGTACCTATATTTCATGAAACTAAACAGTAGTAAAATATAACGATTCAGTTGAAGAAAACGGGAAAAACACGAATGGTACCGGGTTTTTCAAAAGTGTCGTCTGCTACAAGGATAACTTGGCCTCAAACATGGTATCGTGACTGGACTTATAACGGAGTAGCGCATTAAGCACAATCGTACATCTCGGTGTTCAAGCTATCGGGGAGGCTAAACAAGAAAGAAAAAAACGCCCCACAAAATGTTGGATCAGGGTGACATGATTATAAAAAAGTAAAATTTATCATGAAATTTCATTTTTTCATGGATATGGAGCACCGTCTGTGAACCTTTTCTTCTCTCAAATGGTTGAGAAGTTTAGGGGGCCAAGGAGGCAGCAAAACAAAAAAAAAATAGGGTCATTTAGGTTACCTCAATCCATCATATCAATGTTTGTGTATGGCCTAAATCTGTGTGCATAGCATAAAAAAAAGCTGACCAAGAGCCATGATGCTTGGGTAACTTTGCACAAATAGTAGCATTGACAACTATCCTCCCAAGTATATAGCCACATCCCCTGCCTGATGTTCACCTGTTTTTCTCTGCTTTCTCTATAACTGCTATGCAACTACCTGTGAGTTCAAAAGCAGACCAGTCGTAACATAATTTGGTAATGTAAAACTTATTGCAATGTTGAACTTTAGCGTTGTAAATTCAAAGCTCACAGTCCAGTGTTATATTCTATACAAGTCATTATTATCAATTTCTAGTGAAATTAGTTGATGGAACAGGTTCATAAAGTGAGAATAATTTGGCCATTTGCATCTCTGGTTGAAGAAAACACATGCTTTTGTCTGCCAAATTTGTCTATCTTTTTATTGTTATTTGTTATTTGTTTAATTTATTTTATTTTATACATACATACATGTACGTTGCTAGCAGTAACAAGAGTTGCGCTACCAAGGTGTGTGTGTGTTTAGGTGTAATTAGCCACCTGCACTTATGGCAAAATGACCAAGGTCTTTTACGTGCCACTGTGGTGACACGGGAGTGGGATATGGATACCGTCTCTGAGTCTGCACATAAAGGCAACCCGTGTCTGTCCCTGCCGGGATTCGAACCTGCGACACAAGTCCAGTGCTCTACCAACTAAGCTACCCGGCCCCCCCCCCCCTTTTTACATTTAGTCAAGTTTTGACTAAATGTTTTAACATAGAGGGGGGAATCGAGACGAGGGTCGTGGTGTATGCGTGTGTGTGTGTGTGTGTGTGTGTGTGTGTGTGTGTGTGTGTGTGTGTGTGTGTGTGTGTGTTTGTCTGTCTGTGTGTGTGTGTAGAGCGATTCAGACTAAACTACTGGGCCGATCTTTATGAAATTTGACATGAGAGTTCCTGGGTATGATATCCCCGGACGTTTTTCTCTTTTTTTCGATAAATACCTTTGATGACGTCATATCCGGCTTTTTGTAAAAGTTGAGGCGGCACTGTCACACCCTCATTTTTCAATTAAATTGATTGAAATTTTGGCAAATCAATCTTCGACAAAGGCCGGGGTTTGGTGTTGCATTTCAGCTTGGTGGCTTAAAAACTAATGAGTGAGTTTGGTCATTAAAAATCAGAAACTTGTAATTAAAATTATTTTTTTATTAAACGATCCAAAAACAATTTCATCTTATTCTTCGTCATTTTCTGATTCCAAAAACATATACATATGTTATATTTGGATTAAAAACAAGCTCTGAAAATTAAAAATATAAAAATTATGATCAAAATTAAATTTCCGAAATCGATTCAAAAACTATTTCATCTTATTCCTTGTTGGTTCCTGATTCCAAAAACATATAGATATGATATGTTTGGATTAAAAACACGCTCAGAAAGTTAAAACGAAGAGAGGTACAGTAAAGCGTGCTATGAAACAGAGCGCAACCGCTGCAGCGCCAAACAGGCTCGTCACTTTCACTGCCTTTTGCACTAGCGGCGGACTACGTTCAGTTTCCTTCTCAGTGTGAGTTCCACAGCTTGACTAAATGTAGTAATTTCGCCTTACGCGACTTGTTGCTTGTTACTTTTGTTCTCAAGATGGTCGCACTGATGTTTTCCTTGTAAACCTCATGTCACAAATAAAACGCATTTGCACAGTTTATTATAAAACTCAAATATTAACTTGTTATGCTCACCAGACATTCCTGCAATTCGGAGGCATTTGAAAAACGTCCATGAATTTACAATGCTTAAGTTCAACATAACCCATAATTTGTACCACCACCTACCCCCCTCCCCCTTTTTTCAAAATCATATTTTGTTGCTTTTTTTTCTGTAAAACTGTAAAATCAGTCATGTCAGTGTGAGCAAAATCATGACTTTTCTGAGTGTATTCAGTGTTTAGTCTTCAAGGCATGCTGATGTGTACAAGATTTTAAAAAGCAAACAAAACAAAGAAAGAAACAAGTTTACATTTACAAGCTGTTCGTACGTTGTCGCGATCGCTCGGTCCGTGTCCGTATCCAGTATTCGCAACAAATAAATTATGTCTTTTTTCATTGACCTGTGGATTGTGTCGCTTACAACCAAAACAACGCCTCCGACCAAAATCTGATGTTTAATGGTGAAATTTACTCTTCCAGATCATTTCATTTTACGCTTGGTGAGGCACGTTTTTGCTTTCTTTGGTGCCGGACAAATTCCCGGAATTTTGGTGCGTTTTGTGTTTATTTGCAACGGTGTACGCGGGCAAGGGGGCGGGGGATCGTTGCGGACAGTGAGAGAGGGACAGAGCGGACACAGATATCACACCTGTCATGCAGTCGGCACTGTCGCCCGCTGGTACGATAGCTTTTACTATGGATTGTGTTCTCCGTTAAATCGCCACCATGCTCTGGTCAAGACCGCCTCATTCGCCGAAAAAATCTGCAGATTTAAAGGATAAGGTACGTGGACTTTTTGTTGCATTTTCTGTGGAAAAAAAGATGTTATGCTATCTCGTAGCGCGCATGACACAGTCCACTTGCTGCATATGATTTTCGCTATTGACTTTCTCGCTTTTTTTTTTAAATTTTTTTTACTTTTTTTGTTGATGTAGCGTAAAAATAAAAAAATAAAAACCCACATGCAGCCAAACATGAACATGTCAGTTAGGAAATGTCAGTTTCAATGTAGGCTGTAGATGTCTTTCAGGGCCGATCTTCGTGTTATGCTTGTCTTCATTATTTACAGTCTCTGATCCGGATCAGTTGTTTGGGGGATTGTGGGGGGCGTTGCCGTGTTTTTGTCAAGGTAATGCAGCTAGACAGTGTACACAGATTTGTGATGTGTGTACATCAACCAGGCTTTTGTGAATTTGTGCATGTTATGTATATATTATGACAAAATAAATACGCATACATGAGCAAATATGCACTGTATAAGTGCATCAGTGATTGCCAGCAGCAATAAAAAACATTCCGCTTTTAGTTTTTGTTCTGTTCTACTTACGCCACCTCAATTCCACTTTAAGATAAGCTAACCAGGGAGAGCATGTTTTTATTTGTTTTATCTTTTATTTCATCTTATTTTGTTTTATTTGAGTTAATTTTAGTTTAGTTTATGAAATTTATTTTAAATTAAACTTCTTCTTCTTCTTCTTTGTTCATGGGCTTAGGCTCCCACGTTCACTCATGTTTTGAGCACGAGTGGAATTTTACGTGTATGACCGTTTTTACCCCGCCATTCAGGCAGCATACGTCGATTTCGGGGGATTTTAAATTAAACAATATACATGTTATTGTATTCGTTGTTCTTCTTTTTCTGTTTGAAATCTTGCCAGTGCACTTGTGTGTGTAGTGTCACATGCTGTTCCAAAGGTCTGTTTTGCAACCAGAGAACCAGGTCACTGAACTAAAGCTGTCAGAGAATGTCTGGAGACTGACTTGAGCTCAGTACCACTGACCCCATCCCCCCATTAAACCCCCCCCCCCTTAAGATCTTGCTTTTAAGAGTGTTCCGTTCATAGTGTCTGTACTTATACCCCATTTTAACTTTTAAGACTATACTTTTTAAGACATGATTTTCTGAGGGGTTTTCAGGTCATTAAAGTTCCACTGTAGTGACAAAGGTTTTTTTTACACTGCTCCTGAGATGAGAGAAGTTTGTCTTGAAAGGACATTTGGAGGATATGTATACACCTATCTCTGGTTCCTTCTCAAAAATAGAGCAGGCGACATTAAAATTTTACCTACTGAGCCTTTCGCTTTACTGTTACATGTACTCTGTTACTGTGCTCTAGTTCAGTACTGTAACATTCATGAAATCACCTTCCCTTCAAAATTATGAAAGTAATTTACCAACTAATTTGCCATTACTTGACACGGAACAGGTAACAAACATATTAAGTTATACACATGCAAACAGGCATGTACGCAAGCACCCACACGGGGAAACATCCTCACTCATGAATGCACATGCACGCACCCGGGCCAAGCATGTGTGCAAACACACACACATACACACACATATATATACACACACACACGTACACCACACACACACACACACACTGACACACATACACACACACACCTTTCATTCCTCCTCCTGCACACACTTATATGCATGGATGCAAAAATGAGTTATGGGTAAATTTGCAAGGGAAATCATTTGAGTGCAATGACTCCAAGTGTAACCTAGGTGAGCGACAAGAAGAAGAAGATTTGAGTGCAATAAACTAAAAGTTTATTCATGCATGTCTGACATCTGAGCATTTTCATGTGAAATATGGCACGATGGCTTCATGCACACACGTTTTTACACAGTCTAACACTATGGACAGATAGAAACGCACAGATGTGCACAAATGAAGACAGGCACACAGAAGCATAGACAGACAGACACACTCTCACACACAGGCACACACACCAATATGCTTGCATGCACGCACCCACACACACACATACATTCATGCACACACACACACATTCACGCACACACACACACACACACACACACACACAGTGTCACTCTCTCACTTTTTCATTAACTCTTTCTCTCGTTTCTGATTCACTGTCTCTCTATATAAATCTATGATGTATATTTCTGTCTGGCTGTCTCTCTCTCTCTCTCTCTCTCTCTCTCTCTCTCTCTCTCTCTCTCTCTCTCTCTCTCTCTCTCTCTCTCTCTCTCTCTCTCTATCTCTCTCTATGTCTCTGTCTCTGTCTCTCTCTCTCTCTCTCTCTCTCTCTCTCTCTCTCTCTCTCTCTCTCTCTCTCTCTCATTGTATTGTAATTAACTTAACTTCTATTTCTTCTTGTTATTAATCGAGTTACCCTCAATGGGCGAGGGCCGGACGAAAAAAAGCATGTATATTTTGCTTATTCTGTTACCCTCGATAAATAAATAAAGTTCAAAGTTCAAAGTTCTCTCTCATTGTCTCTCTTTTTCTCATTTCTCCCTCACTCTCTCACTCTGTCTCTCTCTCTCTCTGTCTCTCTCTCTTCTCTCTCTGTCTCTCTCTCTCTCTCTCTCTCTCTCTCTCTCTCTCTCTCTCTCTCTCTCTCTCTCAGTCTCTCTATGTGTACCGAACAGTCCTGGTATGTTTCTGCACTTTAGTGTGGTTGGCACAAGACCTAGAGAGCAAAGTAGTGTACAAACAGTGCTAGAGGACTGAAGCCTGATGTTTCTATTGATAAACAGCAAGATCGCGTAGTGGCCCTTATGTGTTTCTGCGGTGGAAATTACATGTCCATTTACTTTCCTATACCAGCACTTGGACCGCCTCAAGAGTCCCCCCTATTAGTGACGTCTGCAGGCTGGGGTGGAGAGAGAGAGAGAGAGAGAGAGAGAGAGAGAGAGAGAGAGAGAGAGAGAGAGAGAGAGAGAGAGAGAGAGAGAGAGAGAGAGAGAGAGAGAGAGATCAGAACCTTTCACAGGTTCTATTGCACTCCCAGTCATTAGCCTGCCTATGACGGGCGCAGTGGCGTGGTGGTAAGACGTCGGCCTCCTAATCGGGAGGTCGTGAGTTCGAATCCCGGTCGCTGCCGCCTGGTGGGTTAAGAGTGGAGATTTTTCCGATCTCCCAGGTCAACTTATGTGCAGACCTGCTAGTGACTTAACCCCCTTTGTGTGTACACGCAAGCACAAGACCAAGTGCGCACGGAAAAGATCCTGTAATCCATGTCAGAGTTCGGTGGGTTATAGAAACACGAAAATACCCAGCATGCCTCCCCCGAAATCGGCGTATGCTGCCTGAATGGCGGGGTAAAAACGGTCATACACGTAACAATCCACTCGTGCTAAAGACAGGGGTGAACGTGGGAGTCTAAGCCCGTGAACAAAGAAAGAAAGAAAAGAAAGCCTGCCTATGACGACCCCTCAAGTGACTGACCAAAAGTGGTCGCTACAGACACGTGATCCCCATTGGAAGGGGAATTATATAAGAGATAAAAACTCGTCTGGGATCCTTCGGAGTGGTCGTTATGGGCAGGTGGTCGCTTTCAAGAGTTGGTCGCAAGTGTACGTCCGACTGTATGTATACCGCCCGCGGGTTAGGGGGAAGAATTTACCCGATGCTCCCCAGCATGTCGTAAGAGGCGACTAACGGATTCTGTTTCTCTTTTTACCCTTGTTAAGTGTTTCTTGTATAGAATACATGTATAGTCAATTTTTGTAAAGATTTTAGTCAAGCAGTATGTAAGAAATGTTAAGTCCTTTGTACTGGAAACTTGCATTCTGCCAGTAAGGTAATACATTGTACTACGTTGCAAGCCCCTGGAGCAAATTTTTTGATTAGTGCTTTTGTGAACAAGAAACAATTGACAAGTGGCTCTATCCCATCTCCCCCCTTTCCCCGTCGCGATATAACCGTCGTGGTTGAAAACGACGTTAAACACCAAATAAAGAAAGAATTAAACTGTATGTATTAGCAGGTAGAATTTGTTTTCATGCAGTATGCAATCAATTGAAATAAGGTGTCTGGCGTTATTTCCCTGTCGTGATGGAGTTGTGGTAGATTTTACATGTTTATGCAGTAGATTCGATCCATTGAATAAAGGTGACTGCCTTGTCCTGTGGTGGTGAAGTAACACGAGACGGCGATTCTAATGCTGGAGCGCTTGTTTTCCAAATAAAAGGAGTCAATTCGGATGAGACGAAAAACCGAGGTCCCTTCGTGTACACTACATTGGGGTGTGCACGTTAAAGATCCCACGATTGACAAACGGGTCTTTCCTGGCAAAATTGTATAGGCATAGATATAAAAAAAAAAACGCCCACCAAAATACCCGTGTGACTTGGAATAATAGGCCGTGAAAAGTAGGATATGCGCCGAAATGGCTGCGATCTGCTGGTCGATGTGAATGCGTGATGTATTGTGTCAAAAATTCCATCTCACACGGCATAAATAGATCCCTGCGCCTTGAGTCCGAGTCTGGAGATTCGCGCGCGATATAAGACTTCATATAACAATGAAGGAACGCCTTTTGCGGCGGCATGAGAGTTTTAAAACGGTTCCATCTCAGAGCCCTGTCATCGAAGCCGATTTTCTTCCAGTTTTCTGAGACTTGTCCCCCTCACATCAGCTGCAGGCAATTATTAAGGCACATGCCTCATGTGGTTTGAGTTACGCTTGGAGCAGGGTTGGGAGAAAAAACAAATGGTGAGAGCACTTCTTTTGTGTCGCAACCCCACCCAGCTGCAAAACATTTAACCCTTCCGATTCTTTACTGCAAAAATGCGAGAAGGGAGTTTCATGTGCTGGAGCTTGAAAGCATTCGATTTATGCCTTTTGCCGGGCCATTAAGAAAACCGGGGGAAATGCAAACGTCTGCTCAAACGCACACATATAAAATAAGTAGGAACAGTCAAAGAGAGAGAGAGAGAGAGAGAGAGAGAGAGAGAGAGAGAGAGAGAGAGAGAGAGAGAGACACACACACACACACTGACACACATGGGAATTTCATGCACGTGGTTTTTTCCCCATGCCGATGATTTGTTCTATTGTTCGTTGTTACCACTTGACTTTTAAAGTGTTTACAAATTAGACTGCCTGGTCTGGATTCGAAACGGATGCTAAACTGTATGACCTCGCGTGTAGACTAGATGGTGCAAAAGAATTTACATTTGTCAGTGGCGCGGACATTGGAAATTTGTAAGAGTAATGTGTGGCCGATAAAAATGTGAGAGACAGGGAGGGTGAGAGAGAGAACGGGAGAGAGAGAGGGGGAGCGCGAGAGAGGGGGGGGGAGAGAGGGGGGAGAGAGAGAGAGAGAGAGAGGGTGACATTAGGCGGGTCTAAGGGAAATAGAGCTATCCTGTGTATGCATTTGATTTTTTATTTTAGTCTTCAGTGTATATTGATTTAACAGCGCTGCAATAAAATCAGATAATATAACAACATGTGAGGGCGGGGATGTAGCTCAGTCGGAAGCGCGCTGGATTTGTATCCAGTTGGCCGCTGTCAGCGTGAGTTCGTCCCCACGTTCGGCAAGAGATTTATTTCTCAGTCAACTTTGTGTGCAGACTCTCCTCGGTGTCCGAACACCCTCCGTGTGTACACGCAAGCACAAGACCAAGTGCGCACGAAAAAGATCCTGTAATCCATGTCAGAGTTCGGTGGGTTATAGAAACACGAAAATACCCAGCATACTTCCTCCGAAAGCGGCGTATGGCTGCCTAAATGGCGGGGTAAAAACGGTCATACACGTAAAAGCCGTGGGAGTTTCAGCCCATGAACGAACAAACAATAACAACATGTGTAAAAACTGCTTATTGCGATTGTAGTGTTCAAATCTACGTTGAGAGTTCTAATGAGTATGACAGCTTTGATTTGATATCT
This sequence comes from Littorina saxatilis, assembly GCF_037325665.1. Lineage (NCBI taxonomy): Eukaryota > Metazoa > Mollusca > Gastropoda > Littorinimorpha > Littorinidae > Littorina > Littorina saxatilis. Next base: position 18,598,342 of record NC_090246.1, read on the forward strand.
GATTGTTTTGTTCCCCTTTGATTGGCTCATTTCTGTTTCTCGATTTGTACGCAGTGTTCTGGAGGCTGGACTTTATACACTGCCTGGAACAGCCGCAGAAATGCGTTTTTTGAATTAGTGGAGTCAAAGGCATAAGTGCAGTGTGTGTGTGTGCGTGTGTGTGTGTGCGTGCGTGCGTGCGTGCGTGCGTGCGTGCTAGTTTGTGTGTGTGTGTGCGTATACTATGTGTGCGTTCGTGCGTGTTTGTGTGTTCCCATGGGTGGTGTGCCTGCAATGTTGTCCCACAAACCGTCGTTTTCGGTTCCACTCGCTGCATGTCAGATGATTTACTGAAAGCTCTGTGACTTGTTAACTGGTTTGTAAAACCTCTGTCACAGCTGCACTTGCTGTAACGGTAAGACCCTTTTCTCGCGTGCGAGCTCAGATTATCAGCCCGGCATGGTGCGTTGAGTGTACTTAAGTAGCTGACAAGGATGGTGGCAAAGGACACTCAGTGAGCCCTCCCTCTGTCTATGAGTGCTCATCCTTAGGACGTTTTAAACCGAGAAATCACGCAAGACGCGAACACTACGGTGACTTGTGACGTAAGCTTTTTGTCACCAGTGCAAAGGCTATGACACAAACGCAAATGGAAGCTTCGGAAAGCTTTTATTGAGCCTTTGATTGAATAGGCTTAGCAGAATTTTTGCGTATATGTTTACACAGTGTAAAAGTTACGTCACACGTTTTCGTGAAGTTTGCGTTCGTTGATAGGTTCAGTTTGAAACCTAATTACTCCCAGTCTCAGGACAACAATAAGTAAAGATAGTGATATAATGAACTTAACGAAAAGCGCATTTGAGACGAGGCGAGGACGAACATTACCGCTACAGCTATCTAAAAGAGGTGTCATTGATAACAGATCGTTGCTTTTACCTGGTGTGTAAACCTGCCGCTGCATTAATTGGCTTCACTGCTTGCTGATCAATGGTACGTTGTGTCATGTTATTGTTATAGGGTTCAAATTGTCAGTGAAGCTGGTAAAGTACTGTGCGAGATAAGTGATTATACAGTGTCCTGGCGAGGACAGACAGACGTGTAATACGTTTGTTCACCTGTGTTGATGTTCTTGCTTTTTAATTGCGAGGTTGTTTGGGTAAGGCCAAAAAAAAAAAAGGTGTGGTTAAGGTAACATGGCAAAAAAAAAAAATAGGGTAGGAAGGTAGGCAATCACTTTTTTTTAAACTTTTTTTTTCTAATGTGTACAAATTCAACCTACTTGACAGGGAAATAAGTGTGCGACTCGAGCGCTTTCGCTTTCATTGCGTTTTCTGCACTCGGTTTTTATTTTTAATTTTTTTTTTTTTAACAAATGTAATAAAAAGTTATAGGGTCGGCCCCTAAAAATAGGGTAGGTCGGGTTACCGTAACCACACCTATTTTTTTTGTTAGGCCTAATGTTTCTGCCGGTGTGCGTGTGTGTGTCTGTGTGTGTGTTTGTGTGTGTGCGAGTTTGTGTGTGTGGGTTTGTCTGTCTGTCTGTCTGTCATTTTCTCGTCTGCTGTTGTTTGAAGGCTGTTGTGTTTTGATTGATTGATTGATTGATTTATTTATTGATTGATTGATTACATTATTTATTTATTTGTACACGACCTCTTTTAGGGGCGTGGGTTTGATGTTAGAATAGTATTTGCTTGCTTATCTATTACTCTCGTAAACTAAAAGTCTGTCTCTCTGTCTGTCTGTCTGTCTCTCTTTCTCTCTGTTCGTCTCTCTGTATTTCTGTTCTCCATGTTCTTTGAAATGGGGGGACGTGCTTCGTGCACAAACCGGGGTGTTATTGTACCACGACCTATTTTGATTGATATATATATTATGTTAATCTCGATGCAAAACATAGGATAGCCTCAGATATCAGTTTTGCTTTGAATGAACGGCTCAGCAGTTGTATCACTTTGAAGATAGCTAGCTATATGATAACAAACTTCTGCCGCCAAGTCGTCTGTTTCGTATAAAGTTACATTTCATGCAAGTAGGTTATCGTATCGACTGGGAGAGGTCAAGACTGAGAAGAAGGAACAAAATTACAATGTCGTGTGATATTAACCGTCAAAATTAAAAGATGTCTTTTTCACTATCTGTCCTCTCCCTTTTACCACTTTCTTTGTTTCCTGCCATTCTGTCTGTGTTTGTGTGCCTGTGTGTCTGTCTTCCTTCCTTCCTTTCTTTGTTTCTTTGTTTCTTTCTTGTTTTGCATTTTATCTTTCTTTCTTTTCAAATTTTGTTAAACTTGATTTTTTAGTACCGTTTAGGAGTGTTTATGACTGACTACCAGTCTGAAACCTCTCGGCAGTGACAGTAACGAGAATCACTATACCCCACAATAGGCAAAGCATTGGTACAATGTACTTACTTTACTTAAAACCCTTTGCCCCCAGGGGAGCATAGGCCATTGACGGTGTTTCTCCATCGCACTCTGCTCTGGGCTGTTCTTTCTGCCTCTGTCCTACGCATTCGTGTCGTAATCGTAATTTAGATGGAAAGGAGAGACTTGCAATTGCGACATTGCTGAGTGATATTGCCTTTCTCAATACAACGATCACAAGACACCAACGAGATCACACCCATTCACTAGAGTATGCATGATGAAAAAGGTAACAGAAAGTTTTGTTTTCTTTGCTTGTCATTTAATTACGTGTGGAGAGCCCTCCTTGTTTGTTTGTTTGTTTGTTTATTTGTTTATTTGTTTGATTAGTTAATGTGTGCGCTTGTGTGTATGTGTGTAGTGTGTGTGTGTGTCAGTGTGTGTGTGTGTGTGTGTGTGCAGGGGCGGATCAGTTGCTTTGTAAGGGGGGGGGGGGGCACTTTGAATCGAAAGTGAATGTGATGGGCGCGAAGCGCCCGAATTTGCTAGGGGGGTCCGGGGGCATGCCTCCCCGGAAAAAAAATTTGCCCAAAGAAGCAAAATGGTGCCATCTGGTGCCATTTGAACTTAGAAATGGTCATAAAATCAGCATAGAAAAATCTTTTTTTTCTTCTTCTTCTTTTTTTTTTCTTTTTTTCGGGGGGGGGGGGGCACGTGCCCCCTGTGCCCCCCTTCGTCCGCCCCTGGTGTGTGTGTGTGTGTGTGTGTGTGTGTGTGTGTGTGTATGTGTGTGTGTGTGTGTGTGTGTGTGTGTGTGTGTGTTTGTTGTTGATTTGTAAAGAAGAAAACGTGCGCTGACACAGAAAATCAGCACTACCGATGCCGGTCTACAAAGATCCATTTCCCGAATGATATATAACTTGGGACCAACTCATTGCACGTGAAGTTCTGCACGCTTGTACATTGCACTAGCTAAGAGGAGGGGGGGCGATGCTTTACCACGTGCACCGGGAATGGGCTTTTTGGACGTAACGTGCATGGGAATCAGTAAGGTCATATATTGTACTACGTTGCAAGCCCCTGGAGCAATTTTTTGATTAGTGCTTTTGTGAACTGACAAGAAACAATTAACAAGTGGCTCTATCCCATCTCCCCCCTTTCCCCGTCGCGATATAACCTTGAACCGTGGGTTGAAAACGACGTTAAACACCAAATAAAGAAAGAAAGTGCATGGGAATGGGGAAATTCTCGTAGCGTGCACCGTGCACAGAGGTCCGGCGTGCACCGTGCATGGAGCTTTTTCGTAACGTGCACTGTGGATCACCGTGCATGGCACTTTTGGCCTCAACGTGCACGTGCACAGACCCCCCCCATGGTGACCCTCTAAGAGCTGATTGGTTTAAACAGTTTTTATTCAGTTGCACAGATATATTAAAGCCATAATTGAATGTTATAATAAAAGAGCACAATAAGATAAACTTATCAATTCTGATTAACTCATTGTTGGATATTTATGAGAACTGCACGATTATTGGATACGTCTGACCGTTCCCAACATCGAGGGTCCGTCCATTTAGCAGCCTTTTCGCCGTTACTTTCTATTTCAAGGCCAAGAAGTAAAGTGGCAGAGATTAATTATCGTGACTAACCGTACATCTGGACAATGTCCATCCCCTCAGGCCATCTTCACTGATTGCAGCGGGTCAACGGACATACTAACATGATTCTTTACGTTCAAGGCGGAAGTGACAGAAAAGAATCATGTTAGTATGTCCGTTGACTCAAGGCGGAAGTGACAGGCCCCCCGCGGGTTAGGGGGAGTCCCATATTGGTTGGGACGAGAAAGAATTTACCCGATGCTCCCCAGCATGTCGTAAGAGGCGACTAACGGATTTTGTTTCTCCTTTTACCCTTGTTAAGTGTTTCTTGTATAGAATATAGTCAATGTTTGTAAAGATGTTAGTCAAGCAGTATGTAAGAAATGTTAAGTCCTTTGTACTGGAAACTTGCATTCTCCCAGTAAGGTAATATATTGTACTACGTTGCAAGCCCCTGGAGCAAATTTTTGATAAGTGCTTTTGTGAACAAGAAACAATTAACAAGTGGCTCTATCCCATCTCCCCCCCTTCCCTCCGTCGCGATATAACCTTGAACGGTTGAAAACAACGTTAAACACCAAATAAATAAAGAAAAGAAAGGAAGTGACAGACATTCGCCCAGTTTTCCCCCGGATCAAAATAATGTGCCCGTAGTCATCACATGGGCCGATGTGCATGAAGCGAAAGTGGGCGTCACCCAAACGGGTGAGACCAAACCGCGGGGTGTGATTCGTTGACATCTCATCAAATCTCTGTTTCAACCAATCCCACCCGGTTGGTAACTTTCTCGTATACCTCGGCCCTGGTGTCTAGTCAATGCTAAGTTGTGAACCATATCATTAGCTTACTGTAGACGACCTTTTTTGTGCTTACAAGTGCGATGAAAATACCCGCCATGATCAAGCATGTTTGTGAGAAACAGCGATTGTCGGAACATGCATTCTGGTGTTCGTCAACGCTTTCTAATTATAAAATCCTTCCTTTGCCCAATGATTAGCATGAAGGAAGCGTGACTAATCACGTACACACAATAATCCCCGAAAGTGTGTGATATAATGGACATGAATTTTAGTCGACATGCATGCTGTCACGGCGGCCGAAATTGTCACCTTAAAATTGATTGCAGTGACCGACCTCAGAAATGGACAATATCCGTCTCTCGGGGGCATCTTGGCTGACCATGCCGCTTTCCTTGTCCACAATGTGTTAATTCAGTGTACGTTCAACTACGCGCGAAGGAGGCTTCATTTGCTGCATAGTTTTGATGATTAAAGGCAGGCAGACATCCGGCGGCCGGCAATCCAGCGGTTGGTGAAAGATGGCCATTTCGTTGATTATCATAACAGTATAATAACCCGCTTTTGGGGGAAAGAGGAATACAGCTGATTGCATGCTGTGGTTTGCTCAGCGACAGACTCGAGACGTCTTTAGCCCTCCTTCTTCTCATCCTCCTCCTTCTTCTGTTGAGACGAGCGCTCTTGGAAGTCTTCAAAGGTACATGCAGTCCTTCCCGGTGTAACACGAGAAAACTACTCCCACGAGATTTTTACTCTGGAGTAAAAATTTCGTACGAACATTTTACTCCCTTTACGAAAAAACTACTCCCCCATAACACGAGAAAATTACTTCCAACGACAGGTGTGTTCCGAGTCAACATTTCGCTCTAAAATGCTACTCCCCTGACGAATTAACAACGAATAAATTATACCACCCTAACACGAGCAATGCACTGCCCACGCCAGGTGTGCGCAACTTATACTCCCGTCCCCTGCTAGTCTTGGTGGTGGAAGGGGTGGAGGGAGGGTAGCCCCTATCCCATTTCTGCGTACGAGATTTTTACTGGATATAAACAATTTGGGGAGTCAACATTTTGTGGAGGGAGTCATTTTTTCGTACCTTGGGGAGTTCTTTTCTCGTACGAAAAGGTGTACTCGGAGTGAGAATTTCGTACGAAATTTTTACTCCGGAGTAAACATTTTCGTGGAGCAGGGCCGGACCAAATGAGTTGTAAGGGGGGGGGGGGGGGTTCCTACTTTTTTGGGGGGGCAAATCAGTGAAGTGGCTTCGCCACAAGCGCGCGCCTGCAAAGCAGGCGCGCGAACTAGGGGGTTCCGGGGCCCGGACATTTTTTGAAAAACGGTTAAAATCTGTGCAATCTGGTGCATTCTGGGCCTTGTTTTGAGGGTTAAGAGCAGCATTGTTTTGGTGCTAAAACTAGTAAAAAAAAAACCAACCACTCAAAGCAAGGTACATGTTTTTTCCAGGGGTGGGGTTCCGGAACCCCTTGAACCCCCCCCCCCCCCCCCCCCCCCCTGGGTCCCCTGTGGAGTAAAAATGTCGTGTTACACCGGGAAAACAGTTGGGCTCCTTATCGCAGCCAATGCCGCCAGGCTGCTTTCACGTTGGATAAGAACATCCCCGGCGTCACTTGCACATGTATACCAAGAAATCGGCACCGACTGCTTCCACTGTAGAATGAAAATGTTGTTTGTGTATTCATTAATTTTTCAGAGTTTGCCACTAGTAGTGTCCGTATAGAAATTAATTCATAACAAAATTCCACTTAAGGAGAGCACTCTGTCTGTTGGTTTGTGCTATGTGTCCAAGTGCCGGGGTGGTCTTAACAATATCTGCTGTAAAAGCTGGTCAGTCTCAGATGGTACCGGCACGGTTGGCCCAGTGGTAAGGCGTCCGCCCCGTGATCGGGAGGTCGTGGGTTCGAACCCCGGCCGGGTCATACCTAAGACTTTAAAATTGGCAATCTAGTGGCTGCTCCGCCTGGCGTCTGGCATTATGGGGTTAGTGCTAGGACTGGTTGGTCCGGTGTCAGAATAATGTGACTGGGTGAGACAGTGAAGCCTGTGCTGCGACTTCTGTCTTGTGTGTGGCGCACGTTATATGTCAAAGCAGCACCGCCCTGATATGGCCCTTCGTGGTCGGCTGGGCGTTAAGCAAACAAAAGAAGTCTGAGATGGTGAGTCGATTTCTTTGCACGGGAAGGAGTGTGCCCTTAACCCAGCAGTGCCATACAGGGGGTTCCAATACTAGTGTTAGTCCGCTTTTTACAGATGGGTAAAAATAAAAAAATAAAAACAAACAAGTCGCGTAAGGCGAATTACATTTAGTCAAGCTGTCGAACTCACAGAACGAAATTGAACGCACTGCATTTTCTCACCAAGACCGTATACTCGTAGTTTCGTCAGTCCACCGCTCGTGGTAAAGGCAGTGAAATTGACAAGCCAGAATAGTGCGGTAGTGGTTGCGCTGAGCAGGATAACACGCTTTTTTGTATCTGTATTCTTTTTAACTTTCTGAGTTTGTTTTTAATCCAAACATATCATATCTATATGTTTTTGGAATCAGGAACCGACAAAGATAAAATTGCTTTTAAATCGATTTCGGAAATTTAATTTTAATAATAATTTTCATATTTTTTAATTTTCAGAGCTTGTTTGTAATCCAAATATAACGTATGTATATATTTTTGGAATCAGAAAATGACGAAGTATAAGAGTAAATTGTTTTTGGATCGTTTTATAAGAAAATAATTTTAATTACAAGTTTCCGATTTTTAATGACTAAACTCATTAATTAGTTTCTAAGCCACCAAGCTGAAATGCAATAGCAAAGTCCGGCCTTCGTCGAAGATTGCTTTGCCAAAATTTCAATCAATTTGATTGAAAAATGAGGGTGTGACAGTGCTGCCTCAACTTTTACAAAAGCCGGATATGACGTCATCAAAGACATTTCTCGAAAAAATGAAAAACACGTCTGAGGATATCACTCCCAGGAACTCTCATGTAAAGTTTTATGAAGATCGGTTCAGTAGTTTACTCTGAATCGCTCTACACTGTGACACACACACACACACACACACACACCACGACCCTCGTCTCGATTCCCCCTCTATGTTAAAACATTTAGTCAAAACTTGACTAAATGTAAAAAGGAAGAAAAGGGACACAGCTGATTCTATTCTTTCTTTCTTTATTTATTTGGTGTTTAACGTCGTTTTCAACCACGAAGGTTATATCGCGACGGCTGATTCTATTGTACTTTGCCCTTGACACATACATGTATAGTCTACAGGTGGTATTTACGTCTTCAGAGCCTTTTTCCCCCCTCCACGGCCACTCTTACAGCGAGACCGGAGCACAATTGACAGTAACAGATAAGCTTGTCAAAATTCTTACATGTTTATGGCCGCGTACTTTACCGTGAGTATTCAGAATTTGGTCCACTTTGACCCCGTTACTCTTGTCATCGTAGTAGTTATGATATGGATGTCCGAGGTCCGCATGAGAGTGGATTTGACCTGTACATATAACCAGAGACCTATAGACAGTACGTCACTGAATCATGGGGATTGGCTAGATATGAGTCCGACTGTGTTTTGACGGACGGAACTAAAGAGATGAATCAGGACTGGGAAACTTTTCTGTTAAAAAATATGATGTATCATTGTGATAACAGATATTTATTATAAAAATACCGATGCAGTTTACCCCATCCCCGAAGATAGCGTTATGACCATACCAACCACGAACAACTCCCACCCCCACCCCCCTCTCTCTTTCTCAGAATCACCCTCCCACACTTTCTTTCTTTCTTTCTTTCTTTCTTTCTTTATTTGGTGTTTAACGTCGTTTTCAACCATTCAAGGTTATATCGCGACGGGGAAAGGGGGGAGATGGGATAGGGGAAAGGGGGGAGATGGGATAGAGCCACTTGTTAATTGTTTCTTGTTCACAAAAGCACTAATCAAAAAATTGCTCCAGGGGCTTGCAACGTAGTACAATATATGACCTTACTGGGAGAATGCAAGTTTCCAGTACAAAGGACTTAACATTTCTTACATACTGCTTGACTAAAATCTTTACAAACATTGACTATATTCTATACAAGAAACACTTAACAAGGGTAAAAGGAGAAACAGAACCGTTAGTCGCCTCTTACGACATGCTGGGTAGCATCGGGTAAATTCTTTCTCGTCCCAACCAATATGGGACTCCCCCTAACCCGCAGGGGGTCCCTCCCACACACACACACGCACATTCTTATGATTAATATTGTTGATTGCAATGGGCATTCTGGGACTGGCAGTTGCATTACGGTGTGTCGTTGATAATTTTATTTTACACAAATTGTTAAAGACAGAAAGAACTTGGGAAAGGAATGACGAAGAAACGAAAGCACAAGAGAAAAACCCCACACAATAAGAAAGAGACAAAACAAAGTAAGAGAAGGAAGGATAATCATTGAAACATCAACAGGAAAAAATGAAGACACACAGTAATCAAGTAGGCGTGGACGTTGGTACAGCACTACTAATTACGAACGAATTATATACCTGTCAACCCTTCATTAAGAAAACAGTTGTTTCAAAAGGAAATTAGAGGCAGTAGCTGAGCCATGTGTTAATTGCTATGTCATGCTCGCCTCGACTGGTTTTCCTTGTGTGTGGAAATAATTTGAGGTTAATTTGCTGGTTTATTCGGGCTTAGGAAACTACTTGAAGTAGACAGTACATAAAAGGAAGACAAGGAAGCGGAGCAGGTCTGTTGCCTCAAAAACCATGAAGTTGACCAACCGGCAACCGATTTGGGTTCTCTTTCTGACTATCTCTGTCTTGTCCGTCCATCTGTCTATCTGTCTGCTTGTTTGATTGTGTCTCTCTCCTTCCGCTTTCCCGTGCGCGTGTACTCTCTCTCTCTCTCTCTCTCTCTCTCTCTCTCTCTCTCTCTCTCAGTCTCTCTCTCTCTCTCACGCAAGAACGCGCGCATGTACACACACATGTACACACACACACCGTGACACACACACACCATGACACACACACACACACACACGGCCGTGTGACACACACACACACACACACACGCACGAACGAACGTACGCGCGTACCGCACACACAACCACACACACACGCATGCACACACACACACGCATACACACACACACACACACACACACACCGGCAAACACACAAGTACTCACACACACGCATACACACACACACACACACACACACACACACACACACACACACACACACACACTGCATCTTGCTTACCCTGTAGAAGTCAAAACATTCGTTACTTTCGTCCGCGTTCAAGTGTATTTAGTGCAAACAGAACGGTGTGCTTACTTGCACAAATTGCATGCCAAGGTCCTGTTTACATTCACACTGTGGTCTTATCTTGCCACAGAACAGGTTTCTTTTCCCTTTTAGTGTAATTGTTCGCGGCTTTAATCATCTATTTGTTCTGATCCTAAAAGGGTCTACGTCAGCTTGATCGAGTATTACGGAAAAGCAACGTACAATATGTCGGATTGAACTTTTAGCCTAAGTCGTTTTGTGCTTAGTTGTCACCTGTCATTCAACTCCGGCGAACGTTCATAAGTAAGGCCGCCTTTCACTGTCTGTGGCTCGTCAGCCTTGTGCTACTTATGTAAGCGTGACACAATGATCTATGTAAGGTTGCGTGCTAACTACACTAGTATAGGTACCGAAGCTGATTATAACACAGGCGCTAAACACGCCTTTAACGTCGTCTCGTACCCTTGTCCATGATCTTGTTGTATCCTTAGCGGATTATGACTTTATTCAGTTATTCTGCAGAAAAGACAAATGCTGGAGAAAAACCGTTATTTTCTGCAGCATTTCTGCATAATGTCATCTTTCGCCGAAGCAGCGTTTTTCTCTGCAGCAAAACATTTTACTGCAGTAAAATTAAAATCAAGAATGCTGCAGTAAAACGGTGCTGTTGTTTTACTGCAGAAAACCTGTTTACATTTTTTCATCTTTCGCCAAAGCAACGTTTTTTACTGCAGTAAAACAGTTTTTCTGAAGCATAATGTTTACTTGGTTTTCTGCAGCATTATTGCGATTAACTTTTTCTTCAGAATAGTCTGTGACAGTTTTTCTGGAGAAAAACGAACGACCTTGTAAAGTAGCGCTTGTATTCGTCGCCCCCTGGGATAGTATAATATACTGAACGGCAAAAGTTAGGACGCCCTTGAAAAAACCAGCTGACTTCATCTGTGCCGAACTCCTTGTTCCTAAGTTTATAAAACCAAATGGCTGTCAGGCCGTACACACCAGTGGGTGAGCAATGGCATCTTCTCACTATGCCTCCCAGACGAAAGGTGACTACCTTCAACAAAGCCCGGGCCATCGCTTGGCTGCAAGACGGCGTAAGCAAGCGAGATGTGGGCAGACGACTTGGAGTGTCCCGATTCTGTCGTGGTCAGGCTGCATCAGAAGTTCCAGGCCACCAACAGCGTTCTGGAGAGGCCCAGACTGCCTGGTTTTGTCAAGGGCGGTCCCTAACTTTTGCCGTTCAGTATAGTTTGTTCCGCAGTGTACCAATCAGAAGGCGTGTAGCATAAGGGCATTATATTCAACTTCACAATGGCGGCCGAACGAGAACAATTTCTGAAGCAAATCGAACACGAAGTGTACTACTGCGTTCGTCTGGGAAAATGTGACAATGTTGCGGACAGGTGCCATTGTTTAATTTGAAACTTTGAACTTCCGGCAGAAAGGAAGTCAGACAGACAAAATACATTCGTGTCGCGCGCAACTATTGGTAATTCTGGATGAGTCCATCTCTCGTGCTCCAACATTATAATGAGCCAGTGCAAAATGCTGCAGAAAAAGTGTAAACAGGTTTTCTGCAGTAAAACAACAGCATCGTTTTACTGCAGCATTCTTGATTTCAATTTCACTGCAGTAAAATGTTTTGCTCCAGAAAAACCCGTTGCTTCGGCGAAAGATGACATGCAGAAATGCTGCAGAAAAGACAGTTTTTCTCCAGCATTTCTGTTTTTCTGCAGAATAACTGTATAATGCCAAAATGCTGAAGAAAAAGTGTAAACAGTTTTTCTCCAGTAAAACATCACCGTTTTACTGCAGCATTCTTGATTTCAATTTTATTTGCTCTCGCGAAAGATGACATTATGCAGAAATGCTGCAGAAACAAACAGTTTTTCTCCAGCATTTCTGTTTTTCTCTTTAAGCGCAAAGAGCATAATTGTAAAGTTATGATGTTGCGCTATATAAATGCCCATTTATTATTATTATTATTATTATTTTCTGCAGAATAACTGAATAAAGTCATAATCCGCTGAGGATATTGTTGGGCGTCTGTGACTCGGCGTTAAAACCGAAACTACCTTTGATGTATCAGGTGCCTGTTGGTTGTACGAGCTTGTCAGGGGAGAAATTGCATCTCGTATAAAACACAAATTACAGATTTGTTTTTGTTTGAGTATTGCATTCATTTTTTTTATATACATTTTACTCGTTCGCCGAATGTTGATAAAAAAAATTCATTCTTAGGAAGACACCTGTGATATCTAGCTTGTTGTGCTCGATTCTTTACACTCCTCGTGTAAACGACCATGTGCATCACCACATATCTGTACAGGCTTTTACATGTGAGAAGAGCATATCCTTCCGCTTTGGCTGCTTTCTCTGCAGATTGGGATTTTTTTAATGGATTAATTTCGTTAAATGGCACCAATGTCGATCTGTGAAATTAAACAATACTAAATAATATAAATGAACAATCTCAATATTCCCATCAAGTAAGGCCCGGTAGCTCAGTAATGGTAGAGCACTGGACTTGTGATCCTAGGGCCGCAGGTTCGAATCCGGGCCGGAATGGACACGGGTCAACTTTATGTATGTGCGGACTCGTAGACGGTATTCATGTTCCACCCCCGTGTCACCACAGTGGCACGCAAAAGACCTCGGTCATTCTGCCATAAGTGCAGGTGGCTGAATAAACCTAAACGCGCATACTCCTGGGTAGCGCGACTCTGTTGCTGCTAGCTTTCCACTGGCACTGGGAGGAAGCGACCCGAATTTCCCAGCGATGGGACAATAAAGACTTAGTAATGGGGAGAAAAAAAGCACACAAAAAAGCAAACAGGCTGTTGCCTCTTGGCATGTATCCAAAGGGAAGGTTGGTCTTCCCACAGTTAAAAACTTGGACAGATCTGAGTGTTCAACATGCCCCCCGCGGGTTAGGGGGAGTCCCATATTGCGGTTGGGACGAGAAAGAATTTACCCGATGCTCCCCAGCATGTCGTAAGAGGCGACTAACGGATTCTGTTTCTCCTTTTACCCTTGTTAAGTGTTTCTTGTATAGAATATAGTCAATGTTTGTAAAGATTTTAGTCAAGCAGTATGTAAGAAATGTCAAGTCCTTTGTACTGGAAACTTGCATTCTCCCAGTGAGGTACAAGAAACAATTGACAAGTGGCTCTATCCCATCTCCCCCCTTCCCCCGTCGCGATATAACTTTCGTGGTTGAAAACGACGTTAAACACCAAATTAAGAAAGAATGAGTGTTCAACACGATGGCTTACACGAGGACGAGTGTACTTCTATGCATGCGGCATTCCATTCTACAAAATATACGAATACATCGTTTAAAACAACATTGCGTTTTGCTCAAAACTTGCTTATCGGCGATTGTGACATCTGTGTATGTCATCATTTTCACGGCTTTTCATTCATTCGGTCGATAAAGACGAAACAGAAGACATGCTCCCCTCTGACTGACAAAAAAGGCTGGTCTGACAACAAGCCACCGCTCATCTAATTCCATCTCTTCTTTGTCGCCCCTGTGCTTGTCCGTCTAAAGGTCAGCGCTATAGTCATAAGCAAAGGGCAACAAGAGCCCACCTCCAATGACAACAAACAACGGTTGCGCATCACATACCGTACTTACGCTTCAGGTAGATGTGAAAATAATATGGAGTACTATAGCCCTACTTCTTTGTTAAATGTTATCTTATCAGTATCAGGGTCGAATATCAGGGTTGTTTTAGATGTATTTCATCCATGAGTTTTTGTTACTTCGCGAAAGGGACCGTGTTTATTTACTTCTTGATGTGTATTTTATCATCCAAGAGGAGTTGTTACCTCGCGCGGAACGAGACAAGAGTGCATTTACTTCTGTATGTAGTGCGAGTGACAGCAATGATACAGCAATGATACAGCTTGTTCGTTACGCTTGGCTTCGCTGATTTAAGGCTGTGTAAGTGATATAATTTGTTTGATGTTGGGGAGTGACAGACGGAGAAAAAGGATACATGCTTTGTGTAGTATGTTTTCACTGTTAGATGATTTGTGTGGTATGCGTCCCACTGTAGCATTAGATGTATTGTGCTGTGGTATATGACCATAATCAGAAAAGGCAAGCTTACAAGCAAGCAAGCAAGCGCATAAACCGCTTATATATTCCAGTGTTTTCTTTCCGCATTAGCTCTTACTTTCATATTGTTTTCAGATGTGTCAAACTGACAACACAAAATAAAATTAACAACAACAACAACAACAATTTCTGCTTTGCCTAGTTATACTCTTTGCGTGGTATGTTGTCGGTGCCGAGGTCATGGAGATAAACATCTGAGTATCTACGGTTCCCTATATGTTATAGCATAAGCGTATAGGACTGACAAGATTCGTTTCCAAAACAGATCAGATGTGCGGGGACAAGCCGGATCTTCGTTACATGTGACGTAAATAAGTGTGTAATTGAAATACATGTGTACATCGAGTAGTGCTATGTCATGCTTTGATCTGGTACACACATTCACATAGCGGTATACAGGTATAGTTTGAAAGCCGTACACCAGAGCGTATGGTAAACTGGTAAACGTATACGTATATAAATTTGCGTGTATCCGTGTACATTGTAGTTGGTACAGGTGTCCTATTGTGCCTCTGACCTGCTTGGTAGTACGTATGTTACCTGTATGAACATGTAGAGAAGTGATTTAGATCATGGGCTGACACCCAACCCAGAGCTTGCATGGACAAACGCAAAAACAAAAAACAAGGCCTTTTTCCCGAAACAAGGCCTTTGTAGTGGGGAATAATCATGTGAAAATGAAGCCTTGTTTAGAAAAAAAAACAAGGCGTTATTATTTCAAGGCCTTTGTTTGGGGATTTATTTTACCCTATGTGCCAATTTTACGCAAGCATGCACGCAGTCAGGCACTCACGTACCCATGCGCATTGAGAGAGAGAGAGAGAGAGAGAGAGAGGGGGGAATCTTATCTGTGTGTTTGTATGTCTGTCCCGTGTATCGTGTGCGTACTTGAGTTCCAAGGTATGCCTCCGTTTCCCTGCCGTCCTATCTGCCTGCCTGCCTGTCTGTCTGCCTGTTAGTTTACCCGTCTGCCTATCCAAGAACATTGACAAACAGAGACACCCCCCGCGGGTTAGGGGGAAGAATTTACCCGATGCTCCCCAGCATGTCGTAAGAGGCGACTAACGGATTCTGTTTCTCCTTTTACCCTTGTTAAGTGTTTCTTGTATAGAATATAGTCAATTTTTCTAAAGACTTTAGTCAAGCAGTATGTAAGAAATGTTAAGTCCTTTGTACTGGAAACTTGCATTCTCCCAGTAAGGTAATATATTGTACTACGTTGCAAGCCCCTGGAGCAAATTTTTGATTAGTGCTTTTGTGAACAAGAAACAATTGACAAGTGGCTCTATCCCATCTTCCCCCTTTCCCCGTCGCGATATAACCCTTCGTGGTTGAAAACGACGTTAAACACCAAATAAAGAAAGAAAGAACAAACAGAGACTCTTCGTTAGTCTCTCTGTGCGTCTCCGTGTCTATGACTACGAGTGAGAGAGAACTTTACACGCTTTGCAATTAGCTGCAATATGCACGCCTGTGCTGTTTGTGCTGTCCTGTGTCAATAGGCACAGACATGACGGCTATTTCACACCCAACCAATTGTCTGTGTTTTGAACGTTTAGCACACGCGTGTGTGTGTGTGTGTGTGTGTGTGTGTTCGGAAGGGGTCTCTGTCAGTGTATGCACTCTTTCAGGATCGGAACAGCTGAATCAGAACTAACAGAAATCTCTTCATTTTTGGCCCACAACCCATAACTATCCTCCAGACAGAAACTATACTTTACCTTGGCAGGTCAGCCCTTAACCTCTGAGTCCATACAAAGGTTACAAGCAAGTTTACCTATGGGTCACTAGAAATGCTTACCTTTTGCTTTCCATCACCGGACTAGGTGTACTCGTACAGTCCATTTGGTGGGCCTATATGTTCGAAAATGAGTGACCCTCCCGCCTGTTTGGACGTAGGGATGCTTTGTCCACTCAAGTTGTGTGGACAAGCATTATTGGAGTGGAATGGTCATCACTCGGAAGTTGTTTGTTGTTGCACACGGAGTAAACAAATTAGTTAGTGTTGGGATTTTGATTTCTGAAGGAGTTGTGCAAAGCTGACTGTTGAATTGACTGAGTGTTTTTTCCCCGCTGTCTGTGTGACTGTCTGTCTGTGTCACTGTATTTCTGTCTCTACTATGTCTTGTCCGTCTCTGTCTCTGTCTGTCTGTCTCTCTCCCCTGTCTCCGAGTCAGTCTCTCGAGTCAGTCTCTGTCTCTGTCTCTGTCTCTGTCTCTCTCTCTCTCTGTCTCTCTCTCTGTCTCTCTCTCTCTCTCTCTCTCTCTCTCTCTCTCTCTCTCTCTCTCTAGGAAACTCAAATCCGCGCAGTTCAAGCACAAGACACAATAATACAAAAATAAAGGTGTTCTTTTTTAATTGGGAGTGTGGATGGGTATTGGCTGGGAGGGGGTAGGGGGGCAGGGAGGATACAGAAAACGCTTTCGCGCAGGTGGTGGTTTGTAGTCTCCACCGAGTCTCTAACGGGATCCCAAAACGGTTTCGAAAGTCAACAGTGAAGTATGATAACTTTTTTGTTTTCAGCGTGTAACGTATGTTGCGGATCCTGTCTGTTGCGTACTCGGAGGGTACGAAGACCTCACCTTTTACGTTATAAATCAGAACAAGAATGAATTTTGTTTCTAAAAAAAATTCTATCACACCATTATTGCAGATTCATGCACAAAACACACAAGACGTATTTGTAAATTTATAGATTCAACTTTTATTTACTGGCTTGTTCCGTGGTCGACGGGTTATTCTTCATTTCTGTATCGTTCATATATCCTGGATCTAATTCTAAAAGTCACTCATCTTGAAAACACGCAGTGATGATGTTGACAGTCGGAACGTCGTGTGGTCCAGGCTGGTTATCGTCGAACGGTTACATAAAGTTCATCATTGATGATCAGGAAAACATCGCACGAAGTTAGAGGGTTGATCGTGAAAAAAACTCGTCCCTCAGATCTCGAACTGGAAACTCGTAGTCGTAACTCGAAACACCAACATATCTGTCGAAATAATGACAAGTCTCAGAACTGGGAATTATTCTATCATCATACAAACCGTTTCCCCTGAGACCTGTGTGATAAAAACACATCTTGTTATTCAAATGGAGATCCAACTATATCATTCATTACAACACTTTATAAACAATTAATTATCCACATTCGTTCCTCATGCTGCTCAACGTTCATACAATGTATTACGTTTGATCTACAGTGATCACATAAAATCTTGGTATTTGATCACACTTGTGATACCGTGACCAATACAGTGCTCATAAAAATTAACTTGGTAACCTTGGGAAAATCAACTTGGATCTAAAAAACATATTTACCGAGAAAAGATTCCATCACCCTGACGGTTACCGGCTACCGCTGTCGCTCACTGCCAGATCTCTGGTCGCTCCGTGAAAGATAGGGTGTCTCCTCTGTGTAAGCTCTTGCCAACTTCGTTCGCCCTTGGCGATGGTTTTTGCTTCTAGGCATAGGCATAGAACGGTGTTGTTGTGGTCCTCTCATGCTTTCGCTCCTTCTCTTCCACTTTCCGTTGCCTTTTCTTTTCGATCGTTATTCTTTTCTCTCTCTGCGCAAACTCCTTAATCGCTAACCGAAACTCATCTTTGCGTTGTTAGCTAACCTAGACCAATGGAAACTCTTGTCTATTCGCGAAAATAGCGATCAAGAATTTCGTACCTAATAATAACCTCATTTATTATCTAACTCCTTATGTTCCCAATACTAATGAACAAAGTAAACTGACGATCACATCGAAAGTAAAAGAATAAGCTTTGAAGGAAACTCCTTCAAGAAATACGACAACTCCTTGACGACAAACAAAATGACGTCAACTGATAGCAAAACTTTGACGTAATTATACTTCGGTTTTCCCGACAATACATAGGCACTTGCTGCATCACCTAATTAAATAGACCATAGGTGCCTGACGGTGCTCGGTATTTGTATGGACCTGAATAGCTTGCGTACATTTTCGCAACATACGCCCCTCCTCTTGAGCTGAAACATTCATGTTTAAGCTAAACCTAGTTATTCAGTCTACTCAAATAGTCGGCCCCAACGTTATCAACCCCTCGGATGATTTTAACAGTAAAGGAGTACTGTTGTAACTGGAGTGCCCATCTCATGAGACGTCCATTCTCTGTCTTGGTCTTCTGCAGGTATGTGAGTGGTTGGTGGTCGGTCTCCAGAGTGAAATGTACCGAGTACAAGTATTGTTCAAATTTCTTGATCGACCATACTACTCCCAAACATTCCTTCTCAATGACCGAGTAGTTACGTTCTGCCTTGTTCAACTTCCTGCTCGCGTACGCCACTGGTTGAAGTCCTTGACCTTGGTCCTGTAGAAGTACCGCGCCTATGGCGATATCGGACGCGTCACTCCTCACTGTGTACGGTTTGTCGATATCTGGCAGCAGCAACACTGGCTTGCATACCAGACTTTGTTTGAGCTTCGTGAAGGCTTCCTCGCACTCTTCGTTCCACACTACCCTTTCAGGTAGACCTTTCTTTGTCAAGTCCGTCAGCGGTGCACTGAGATTGGCATAGTCACTGACATACTTTCTGTAGAATCCTGCCAGTCCTAAGAAAGCCCTGACTTCCTTTTTGGTTTCAGGTCTTTTTGCGCTCCTGATTTTCTCGGTCTTTTCGTCATCTGGTTTGGTCATGCCTTGCCCTACGTGGTGTCCCAAGTAGTCCAGCTCTGCGTAGCCAAAGTAACACTTTGATGGCTTTGCAGTCAAGCATACCTCTTCCAGTCTAGACAGAACTGCTTCTACCGCCTCTACGTGTTGCTCCCACGTTTCTGTCGCGATAATGATGTCGTCTATGAAATGCTCGACATCATCACGTCCTAGCGGTTCTAAGAGCTTCCGCATCATGCGAGTAAAGATCATGCTGGCTGTCTTCACTCCGAACGGTAAGTAGGCGAACTGGAATTGCCCAAGTGGTGTGCTAAAAGCAGTTTTTTCTTTGTCTTCTTCCTTGATGGGAATTTGCCAATACCCCTTTGTTAAGTCAATCTTTGACAAATAGCGCCCTTTCTGCAATTTTGCAAAGATCAAGGGTACGTCTGGGATAGGCTCAGAATCGAACACTACTTCACGATTCAGCTGTCTGTAGTCAATACAGAATCGAATTGACCCATCCTTCTTTTTCACTAATACAATCGGACTGTTGTATGGTGAAATGCTAGGTTCTATGACACCTAACTTCAGCATGTCATTGACCTCCTTCTTCACAATTTCTACTTGTGAAAAAGGTAGCTTGTACTGTTTTACATGCACAGGTTCTTGTGATGTCAGTTTGAACTCACACTCTTCAATGACACATTTCCCAGGTATGTCTTTGAGTGCTTTGACCTTCCTGTCACAAAGTGCTTGTATTTCTGCTTGTCTTTGTGGTTCTAGGTCTGGATTGATGTTTACATCTTTGGGACCTTCTTTTGGTTTTAGGGAAAGCATGGGAAATCGGTCTATCCCCAAATCACCCATTTCATCATCATGCACATCATCCACCACCACCGCCACTATTTCCGGAACTTCCACTATAGTCTTTGCTTTAGTTTGCTCGGACCTGTTCTCTTTGGACTCTGACTCGCGTTCTACATACAACTTCAGCAGATTTGCATGTAGCAGCTTGTCACGTCCCTTGATTTTCACCCTGTAGTTGCAACTACCGACTTTCTCTATCACTGGGTACGGACCCTTCCATGTCAGCTGCAATTTATTGTGCTTCTCAGGCAACAAAAGCAACACTTTGTCTCCAACCGCTAGACTTCTTTCTTTTGTCTTTTTGTTGTACGCCTTTGTGTACTTGAGAGCAGCCTTGCTGAGATTGTTCTTGGCAATCTCGCAAGTCTTCTCGATTTTGTTTGTGAGATCAACAATATGACTGACAGTGGAGCGTGTCTCATCTGCTGTGTCCTCATTCGTCCATACTTGACGTAGAACTTGCATGGGACCTCTGACTTCTCTGCCATACAGCAATTCAAATGGTGAGAATTTCAGACTTTCTTGTGGGACTTCCCTGTACGCGAACAGTAGCGCAGGGAGAAACTTGTCCCAGTCTTTTGGTTGCTCTTGGCAAAGCTTTTTCATCATGTGTTTGAGCGTAGAGTTGAATTTTTCAGTCAACCCGTTTGTCTGAGGATGCCACGGCGTAGTATGGATGCCTTTGATGTTCAGAAGTTTGTTTACTTCTTCCATAACCTCGCTTGTGAACTGGCTACCCCTGTCGGTCAGTACCTCCCGAGGAATGCCCACTTTTGTCCACATGACCCACAAAGCTTCACTCACTGTTTCTGTTCTAATGTCTTTGAGTGGTGTAGCCTCTACGTACCGTGTAGCGTAGTCTACCATAGTCAATATGTATTTGTGCCCTCGGTTAGATGCGGGTATGATGGGCCCTACGATATCGACTCCCACTCGTTCAAACGGTGTCCCTATCAGCGGCATGCTTTTCATAGGCACTTTCCTTGTAGCCCCCTTCCGCGAGCTGCGTTGACACGCATCACATGACGCGCAATACCGTTTGACGTCACCACAAATCCCTGGCCAATAAAAATCGCGCCAAATTCTGTCTCTGGTGCGACGCACGCCTTGATGCCCGGCCATAGGTGTGTCGTGCGCTAATTTTAGAACGTCCGTTCTAAAACATTCTGGGACAACCACCTGTTTGCATGGACTGCCGTTGTCCATGTATATCCTATAAAGGATATCCTTTTTCCACTCGTAATGAGTGCCGTCTTTTGCCCCCTTGGCAACCCGATCGCGGATTTTTGCTAGAGAGGGGTCTGTCTTTTGCTCTCTAGACAAATCCTCTGGCCGAATCTGACCGAGATCGATTTGTTTCGGAACCCAGGGTTTTTTCTCCGCCTTCTGTTTTTCCTGGTTCCGAGTCTGTACAGGCGCACACATTTGTGGCTCTGCCTCCCGTTTCACAATTGGAAAAACAGGTACACTGATCTCGTTTTCATCCATATCTTTTCGGATATTACCGATCAGAACTTGGTGACACAAAGCTTTTGCCACCAACACGCGTGTGACTCCCGAGAAAAACGGTGTGTCCATTTGTACAACCGCTATCGGCATTTTTCTCTGACGCATATCTGCTAGGGTTATGTTCTGGTGTTCGCCCGTATAACACTCCGGCGGCACTAGTGAAGAGTTCACCACTATACAAGTTGCGCCCGTGTCACGGATACCACTTGCGTCCTTTCCCTCTACCTGTACTCTACAGTTTGGATCGTATGCATCGCCCTTACGACATTGGCATGTGACCTCGTCACCTGACGTTCGAACTGCAGCTAGTAATGTTGATGCATAATTACTGCTGGGTCTTGGCCCATCCAATCTTTTGGGACAATCACGCATCATGTGCGGCCCCCCACATCTGAAGCACCCCTTCGTGTTGGGTGGTGGTCTATTCCCTGTTTGCCTGTTTGGATTACCCCCCGACCTCTGTCCAAAGTTATTGCCCTTGTGTGGCTGCCTATTGTCTGACTGTGCGTTACCCCCGGTTGGAGGTGGTCCATTACGCGGTTTATTGTCAAACCTACGCTCGCCCCCCTGTGACTGTCGCGGTGGCATGCGTCCCCCGGCATCACGTGCATCTATGTATGTTTGCACATGTTTCACAACATCATCGATGTTAGTCGGATTTCTTTCCCTAACGAATCTGTTTTGGTCCGGAGTTAGGACATCCAACAGTTTGTCTGTGAGAATTAAATCCTCCAAGTCACCCGACTTCCCTTCCTTTTCGGACAACTCCTTCCATCTATCTAGATAGGTTTTCATGCGTTTTCGGCATTCTTTGATGCTCTCTTCCTTTTCCCACTTAACCTCTTTGAATCTCTTCCTGTAAGATTCAGCAGTCAGCTGAAAACGCTGCAAGATCGCTGTTTTCACCTCATCATAGTTTACTGACTCCTCATCAGACAATTCGATGTACACCTGGCGTGCTTGACCTCGCAATTGCCCTGACAATCGAATTGCCCACTCATCTTCATCCCAATCTGATAGTTTTGCAATGCGTTCAAACTGTTTGAAGTAGGCTTCTATATCATCTTTGTCATCCAAAATTGGCAGATTGATATGTATCTTGCTACTTGACTCTCTGGGCATGCACTGGTTATTTTGGTTTACATTCTGATTTAAACCTAGGTCAACCATTTCCCGCATTTTCCTCAGTTCGAATTCTTGTTGCATTTCTATCTCTTCGCGTCTTTCTCGCGCCCTTCTTTCCTCCCTTCTGGCTTCTTCTTCCATTTCCGCCCTTTTCTGCTCCGCCTCTCTTTCCTCTTCGAGTTTCTTTTCCTCTCGATTTATCTCTTCCAGACGTCGCTTTTCGATATAGTCTGCCAACTCTATACCTGACAGACCCAGGATAATCCCATCCTGCTTGAATGCCAACAGCGGAGATTCCGCCTCCATAACCTGCCGTCTCGGCATTTTCTTAACTTGTCGGTGCAACAACTAGTCTCAGTTATTTTGCCAAAATACACTAAAGACTCAGTTCCTCAATCCTAATTTGTCTACACGTAACCCTGGTATACAAAAGTAAGGAATATAAGAGCACACCTCTAATCACTACCAGATTAGAACACCGACTGACTATAGTAGTTATGTCTTTAACCTAGACCTACTCGACTCCCGAGTTAACTGCTATATCAAACTTCCTTGTGAAGGGTTATAACAACTGATAACACAATCACCACAACGTGATCTGGCTTCCGAGTGACCTTGACACTAATTCAATAGCACAAAACCTAGTCACTACTGACTCAGGAAACACACCAGCTTCACTAAAATAATCTATCACAACAAGATTATTTTCCTTACCTAGTCTCAGTATAGTGTCACATTGACCCAACTATACTAAACCAATATCGACTTTCGAAATTGGAAATCGGCTAACTGGATTTTACAATTCTGACTTTCAGAACCTAGACAAAAACAACCATAATGCTTTTATATGTCTATCCATCCAAGTTAAGCTTTACTAGGTAAACTCGAGTTTTATAGGTTCAGCAATACCATGCTAATTCTCTACCTATCCTCAAAACTCTCATCAGACCCTACTGCACTCCTCACAATAGTTCTGGTAAACCTTCATTCAAAACTCAGCTTTCTTGAGTTGAATTACTTTACTTTAATCTATGACGACTATATTTCTTATGCCACCAAGAAATACAAAGTCATGGACGATTTTAGTCCAAGCGTGCGCTTACATTCAAGTATTGCTTGACTAAAATGGAATAGTGCCTTCGCACAAAAGAATATACGTTGATGTTTCAGTTCGGTTTACAATGTTTCCTTTTTCTTTCAGAATTCATAAATTGGCTATCTCAAGAAAACCTACCTCGCGTCCAAGATAATTTTCCCAAGGAAACCAATCACAATTCTTTCACTCATACACTTCTACTGGTATCACCTACTGCATTCACAAATACTGACAGTTCGTATGTGAAACAAAAATCTACGTGTTACAACATACCTATCCAACTGACCTATTCATGCACATGCAGTCGTGCAAAATGTACAAATACAAAAATGAATTACCATAGCCAGACCTCCGAATGAGTTTTGTGACAAACCTGCACAATGGTGTGATACCCAACTAAAAATTTAGAATTTTGGCTCGTGTCTTTGGAAATAATCCCAAAAACAAGAATGTCTTGGAACTATCCCTAGGACGAGTACCCCCAAATGTTGCGGATCCTGTCTGTTGCGTACTCGGAGGGTACGAAGACCTCACCTTTTACGTTATAAATCAGAACAAGAATGAATTTTGTTTCTAAAAAAAATTCTATCACACCATTATTGCAGATTCATGCACAAAACACACAAGACGTATTTGTAAATTTATAGATTCAACTTTTATTTACTGGCTTGTTCCGTGGTCGACGGGTTATTCTTCATTTCTGTATCGTTCATATATCCTGGATCTAATTCTAAAAGTCACTCATCTTGAAAACACGCAG
>NC_090246.1:18627493-18689993 GCF_037325665.1 Littorina saxatilis
AGTCTATGGCACCCCCCCCCCCCCCCCCCCCTTCTTGAATACTCACTGCATTGTAAGACCCTGTTTTCTTAGAATTTCTGTTCATAAACCTCTGTAATGTACCCCCATTTTAAGACTCCCTCCTTTTTCTGACCTCATTGTCTCAGATGTTTGGAGGTCTTAAAAGGGGGGATCCTCGATCCGTACTGAACTGTATATGTTTTCAAGATGCAGGCTGACATCATAGTGATAAAGCCTAAAAAAAAAATAGGTGTGGTTACGGTAGCCCGACCTACCCTAATTTTAGGGGCCGATCCTATAACGTTTTATTACATTTGTCAAAAAAAAAAAAAAAAAAAAAAAAAGTGCAAAAAACGCAATGAAAGCGAAAGCGCCCGAGTCGCACACTTATTTCCCTGTCAAGTAGGTTTAATTTGTACATATTAGAAAAAAAAGTAAAAAAAAAAAATGATTGCCTACCTACCTACCCTATTTTTTTTGGCTATGTTACCGTAACCACACCTATTTTTTATTTTTTTTTGCCTAAGGGGCTCCGCTCACATATGTAACTTCAGCAGGACCGACGACGCACTGCAGATTATTCCAGCCCGCTACACGTTGTATGAAAGGAAAACAGGCCAGGTACTCGTCATAATCCCTATCGCGGCATAAATAATGGGTAGTGCGTCATCTGTGCCGCTGAAACTGCGCAGGTATATTCTGCCCATAAGGAACCTGGTTTTGAGTACTGAGCTGTCAATGTTTTCATGATGCAGGCTGACCTGATGTGGATGGGGTCAGTGGGCAAGGAGCTACACCACCTGGAGAAGGAGCGAGCCATTCACACGGACCCCGGGGAGACGCGGCGCAGACGGACCATCCAGCTGGTGCGCAGAGACCCCCTCAACGCCGGCTCATGGGGATTCACTCTGCAGGTGTGATATATTGTGCTATTTAATTGACACGTCAACCTTCCTGTTTTTATATTTAGTTTGATTTTGATGTATGATAAGTCTTCTTGCTTTGATTACAATGACCAGCTCATATATTTATGTTGGAAGTACTTTACCAATCTGAATATCTCTCTCTCCCCCCCTCCCCCCCCTCTCTCTCTCTCTCTCTCTCTCTCTCTCTCTCTCTCTCTCTCTCTCTCTCTGTATCGTTGCAAAATATGATGAACTGATTTGCTTTCATATTATTATTAGTCTTTATTGCTTTGCACCTAGTCTTGAAAACAAAATTTTGAATTACAATGGTTCAATACAATGTGCTTTATGTAATATAATTATGTCTTTTTTTGACTCACATGCGAAGCAAAAGTGAGTCTATGTACTCACCCGAGTCGTCCGTCCGTCCGTCCCCCCCGTCCGGACGTCCGTCCGTCCGTCCGTCTGTCCGGCCGTCCGGAAAACTTTAACGTTGGATATTTCTTGGACACTATTCAGTCTATCAGTACCAAATTTGGCAAGATGGTGTATGATGACAAGGCCCCAAAAAACATACATAGCATCTTGACCTTGCTTCAAGGTCAAGGTCGCAGGGGCCATAAATGTTGTCTAAAAAACAGCTATTTTTCCCATTTTTCCCATTTTCTCTGAAGTTTTTGAGATTGAATACCTCACCTATATATGATATATAGGGCAAAGTAAGCCCCATCTTTTGATACCAGTTTGGTTTACCTTGCTTCAAGGTCAAGGTCACAGGAGCTCTTCAAAGTTGGATTGTATACATATTTTGAAGTGACCTTGACCCTGAACTATGGAAGATAACTGTTTCAAACTTAAAAATTATGTGGGGCACATGTTATGCTTTCATCATGAGACACATTTGGTCACATATGATCAAGGTCAAGGTCACTTTGACCCTTATGAAATGTGACCAAAATAAGGTAGTGAACCACTAAAAGTGACCATATCTCATGGTAGAAAGAGCCAATAAGCACCATTGTACTTCCTATGTCTTGAATTAACAGCTTTGTGTTGCATGACCTTGGATGACCTTGACCTTGGGTCACATGTATTTTGGTAGGAAAAATGTGTAAAGCAGTTCTTAGTGTATGTCATTGCTAGGTTTAGTTATTTGACCTTGACCCTGAAGGTCAAGGTCATGTAAAGGTCAAGGTCAAGCATGTGAGTCGTATGGGCTTTGCCCTTCTTGTTGTGGTCTTTTTTTTACCCCCAACAATTATGTAGTACCGGTAATTGTAGTAGTAGTTTAGTCCCACTTTAGGGCAAGGGCCAGATGCAAAAAAGCAATTGTACGCTTATTCTTGAAACCCTCGAAAAATAAATCATTGTCATTGTCATTGTCAGTCTCTCTCTCTCTCTCTCTCTCTCTCTCTCTCTCTCTCTCTCTCTCTCTCTCTCTCTCTCTCTAATCACTTTACTTACTCTCTCTCTCTCTCTCTCTCTCTCTCTCTCTCATTGTTTACAAAATTGTTTGATTCTCAAGTCCAACCGATTGTGCAATATGGTGCTGAGATTTGGGCTTTCCAAAAAGGTACTGAAATAGAAAAACTACACTTATTCGCCATGAAACGATTCCTACATGTAGACATGAGAACACCAAACGACCTTGTGTATGGTGAATTGGGAAGATTCCCAATATATCTAAACTCATATGTAAAGTGCATTACATATTGGCTAAAACTAAGAAGAATGGAAAATTCTAAGATCCCATGTAAAGCATACAAAGTTCTCTATAATTTAGATTGTAATGGCAAGATTACATGGGCGACGGATGTTCGAAAGTGTTTGTTCTCTCATGGGTTTGCAGATGTATGGTACAACCAAGGGGTGGACAGTATTGGTGGTTTTCTAAAATGTTTCAGACAGCGATTGATAGATTGCAGATGGCAAGACTGGAACGACCATATGCAAAGCAGTGATCGATTTTCTACATACAGATTGTTTAAGACCACAAGCAGTACTGAAGCGTATATAGATATGGAAATGAACAGCTATGTGAAAAGTGCATTAACTAAATTCAGGTTCGGTGTATCGGATCTTGCTGTACACAGGTGTAGGTATAGTGTACGGAGTGAGGAAGATTTGTTGTGTCGTCTGTGTAAATTGGCTGAAGAAAATGAAATACATTTTATGTTCTGCTGCCCTGCACTACGTGACCTAAGAGTATTATTGATAAAGCCAAAATATTATAACCATCCATGTATGTACCGATATACTTTGCTTATGTCTACTGGAAATGTCAGTCAAATATCCAAATTAGCACAATATATTTATCAGGGAATGAAAAGATTAATCACTGTGACATGATCTATGTACACATGTATTACTGTCTGATGTATACAAATTTGGGTCATTTATGAAACACAATATTTGCTATGATTATGTTGTATATGGACGCATACCCTTCAGAAGGGGCTCTGGCCTAAAACTGAATAAACTTTCGTATTCGTATTCGTATTCGTATTCTCTCTCTCTCTCTCTCTCTCTCTCTTTCTCTCTTTCTCTTTCTCTCTCTCTTTCTCTTTCTCTCTTTCTCTTTCTCTCTTTCTCTTTCTCTCTCTCTCTCTTTCTCTCTCTCTCTTTCTCTCTCTCTCTCTTTCTCTCTCTCTTTCTCTCTCTCTCTCTCTCTCTTTCTCTCTTTCTCTCTTTCTCTCGCTCTCTCTTTCTCTTTCTCTCTTTCTCTTTCTCTCTCACTTTCTCTCTCTCTCTCTCTCTCTCTCTCTCTCTCGATCACTCCTCCTTCTTTCTCTCTCTCTCTCTCTCTCTCTCTCTCTCTCTCTCTCTCTCTCTCTCTCTCGATCTCTCCTCCTTCTTTCTCTCCTCCTTTTTTCTCCTCCTTTTTTCTCCTCCTTCTTTTTCTGTTTCTTTCTGTCTTCATGACGCTCATCCCCCCCTCTCTCTCTTAATTCTCTCTCCTAATATATCTCTCACAGACAGACGGACAGACAGACACAGATACTAGTAATTATTCTTCTAGGCACATCCTCGTCACTGTATGTAAACTCGCATAGAATTGGAAACAGAACCAATACAGGAATTACTGAAGTATGTTATATTGATTGATTATTTAGGAAAAATGATGGTTGACCTGCTGTTTAATGAAGCAATCATGTGATTAATTAGGAAAAAATGATTGTTGACCTGCTGTTTAATGAAGCAATCATGTGATTAATTAGGAAAAAAATGATTGTTGACCTGCTGTATAATGAACCAATGATGTGATTAATTAGGAAAAAAATGATTGTTGACCTGCTGTTTATTGAAGCAATCATGTGATTAATTAGGAAAAAAATGATTGTTGACCTGCTGTATAATGAAGCAATCATGTGATTAATTAGGAAAAAAATGATTGTTGACCTGCTGTATAATGAAGCAATCATGTGATTAATTAGGAAAAAAATGATTGTTGACCTGCTGTATAATGAAGCAATCATGTGATTAATTAGGAAAAAAATGATTGTTGACCTGCTGTATAATGAAGCAATCATGTGATTAATTAGGAAAAAAATGATTGTTGACCTGCTGTATAATGAAGCAATCATGTGATTAATTAGGAAAAAAATGATTGTTGACCTGCTGTATAATGAAGCAATCATGTGATTAATTAGGAAAAAAATGATTGTTGACCTGCTGTATAATGAACCAATCATGTTTCAGACCTATGGCATCAGGGACAAGAGGACGAAACAGGTGGAGGTTATGACCTATGTGGATTATGTCGAGCTGCATGGTCCGGCCTGGATAGCGGGCATGCGCAAAGGTACTCATGTCTTAATTCTTCTTCTTCTTCTTCTTCTTCGTTCATGGGCTGAAACTCCCACGTTCGCTCATGATTTTGCACGAGTGGGTTTGTACATGTATGACCGTTTTTACCCTGCCATTTAGGCAGCCATACGCCGCTTTTTGAGGATGCATGCTTGGTATTTTCATGTTACTATAACCCTCATGTCTAAAACCTATTTAATAAAGATTTTGATTTTACAATCTTTTCCATGCAATTGTGGATGGTATATCTTGCTCAATATTGCGAGTGTTTTTTCTCCATGTGACTATTTACGCAGAAAACGGTCAAAAGGAACATGAAAGTAAGAATAAAATGTGGTGTGTGCAGGTGATGTACTGTTGTCGGTGAATGGAGAGTCAGTGGAGGGTCTGAATCACCCCTCACTGGTGGCCAGGATACAACAGAGCAAGGAAACACTCAGGTAATGGGGGGTTTCTGGGGTGTGGATACACTGTGCAGCATTGAGAGAAGTAGATTCATTGACCTTTGTATTTAGGGTAACGGTTACACATTCTCATTCACTTTACAGTGGACCCGCCCCCCCCTCCCCCATTTAATACCCCCCTCCCCTTCCAATTTAAGACCTTCTCGGTTTTAAGATCTTGCTTTTTCAGACTTTCTGTTCATAACCTCTGTAAATTTACCCCCATTTTAAGACTCCCTCCTTTTTAAGACCTCAATTTCTCAGAGTTTTTCAAGTCTTAAAAGGGGGGTTCCAATGTACAGCATTGAGAGAAGTAGATTCATTAACCATAGGATTTAGGGTAAAAGTTACACATACACTGTCTACACCAATAGACTGATCTACCATCACCTGTATAGTTGGGAATTTATGCTGAATATGTAACTGCAGAGGAAAACATATTTGTTTGTTTGTGTCTATTGTGAGTATGGTTGTCATATACTGATCCAATCACATATGCTTGTACATCCAATTAATACACCTGGAAGTCAACTTTCAAAGCATGCAAAGAATTTTTGTGTCTCCAGATTCATCACATATAATGCAGATAAGAGTATTTGTGTATTATTGTTAATGCTGTCCTTTGTCTTGTTTAGGCTGGTGGTGCTGTTTGAAGACTGCTGTCGCAAGGTGGAGCTCTATGAACGCTACATCAAACTCAAGGTACTGTGTGCTTTTTTAAATTAAAGTCAGAAAAGGGGAAAACTTTGATACTTACACAACCATTGGCAGCATTAAATTATGTCGTGTCTGTTCTCAAATCATGGATTCACTTGGCAAAAGATGAGTGAAATGACAAACATGTCAATTTTTTTTTGGATTATTTATTTGTTTCTTTTCACTAAAAAGACACTATAACTAATTCAATATTTTTATGAATTGTCCTGTTTGTTTATTTCTTTGATTTGTGATTTATGGAAATCATTAACTGACCTACATTTTTTATATAATTTGCAGAGAATCTTGTCACAAAAAAAGCGCGAGCTTCGGCATCTGGAACATGAAGAACAGATTCTCAGCTCAGGTATGTTTAGGTTTTCTGAGTACTCATTTTTGTCATGAACAGGGCATATTTGTACACTGGTGTGTGCAATCCTATTCAGTGTTCAGTAGTGTGTATCTAATTGTATCCTATGAATCAGGCATTTTATTGAGATATGGATGGATGTGGAAGGATGGATGGATGGATGAATGGAACGGTGGGCATGTGGGTGGATGGATGGATGAGTGGGTGTGGATAGATGGATGGATGGATGGATGGATGGATGATGATAAGTGTTGTTTTATGCGCTCGGTAAAACCATTGGGGGAATATGCTCCCACATTTTTCTCCTGACTTTAGATGATTTAGACAAGATTGGTAGATGGATGGATGGATAGAAGGTCTTTATTCTGCATCAATAACAATTTCCAACTGCTCTTTTGTGCAGGTGGGCAGCTGAGCAGGGTGGGTCTATTTCGCGACAGTCTACGCAGTTCGACCTCCAGTGACTGGGACTGTTACAGCGAGATCTTATCGCCAGGCGTCCTGGACTCTGTGCCCGTCAACCAGCGGGTCTGGCGCCAGCACTTCTTTGCCGGCAGTACCGACACCTTGGATACCAACAGTGAGCTGTCCTTTGAGTACCCCAGCCCCTTCGGTTCCTCCAGGGAGAGTATTAATGGTGTTTCTGTGGAGAACGACTCTCTCAAAGACTCCGCCAGCGATGTTGCCGCTGGAAATCCAGTTTCTGAACGATCACGCAAGAGAAAAGAATTCAATGGTGCATGTGGTGTCAGTGCTGGGGACACCTCTCAAACGACTGCCGCGGAAGCAAATTTCTACATCGAACCTGATGATGGTTCCGACTCAGAAGCGGCAACGCTGAGGCGGTCAAGAGCAGAAGGACCGTGTCCCGGGGGAAGGATGCGATCTAACTCAGTGTTGCTGAATGAGATGAGGATGCAGCTGATTGCAGCGGACATTGCCAAAGCACAGGCATGTGAGATGGGTAGGGCTTTAGAGGAGGGGAGCAGAGAAGAGACTGATGATGATGATGATGATGATGATGATGATGATGATGAAAGAGCGGACGGAAGGAGTACTGTGTCAGACTCTGAGGTGTCAGTAGTGGTGGATGAAGAAGGGGAGGCAGCTCCTGTCAGGCTGTACAAGGGAGTTAGAATTAATGACAGCGATGAAGTCACCAGACTCTGACACCTAAGAACTGTCAGATCACTGGAGTGGTTGATAGAGAGGGCACTGTTTGCACAATTTCTGAGAGGGTCCACTTCAAGAACATTGGAATGGTAACAAAATACTGAGATTGAGTGTTCACATTGAGTTGGCAGTAGTGCTGTGGTGGGAAACATAACGCGTTGTGTTTTGGCAATGAGCAAGGCTCTTTCCTCAAGTGTTTTGAGGATGACACAAGGTGTTGATTTCTCACAGTTCTGAGAAGTGAATAACTATGAATAAGTTGGTGTTCCTAATTCAAGCTAATTGATACAAGGGAATTGAAATTGTGGCTGGTTTCTTTGAGAAAAAAAATCTTCAAATTGCTTGGTAACCTCAGCGTATATATACTGCATCGAGACTGTACCAGAGAGCCCCTGTCAAAAATCCTTACATTTCCACAGATTCCCAGCAAACAAATACTGAACCAACCGATGACTACGTGCTCCAGTCCAGAAGCAGAGTTCAGATCATCACAAGCATGGAGGTCATCACACACTGCCACCACAGTATATATTTATTTCTATAATGTGAACATTCCTTGATTCTGATTCAGAGAGTTTTGAAGCCTCTCCAAGATAGCGGCAGAAAACACAAGAGAGGACTCGCATATAAACCACCTACCTACATATAATTATATGTGTTTCATGTATAGAATATGCCTTGAACATGTTAAGTCCTTTGTACTGGAAACTTGCATTCTCCCAGTAAGGTAATACATTGTACTACGTTGCAAGCCCCTGGAGCAAATTTTTGATTAGTGCTTTTGTGATCAAGAAACAATTGACAAGTGGCTCTATCCCATCTTCCCCCTTTCCCTGTCGCGATATAACCTTCGTGGTTGAAAACGACGTTAAACACCAAATAAAGAAAGTAAAGAAAGAATGCCTTGAACACAAACAACTTTACAAGGGAGGTAATTAAAAGGAAGCTTCACAAGGGCGAACAAGGAAAAAGAAGAAGTGAACTGCTTTCTGAACTCTCTGTAGTGTTGTGCGTGTGTGCGTGTGTGTGTGTGTGTGTGTGTGTGTGTGTGTGTGTATGTGTGTGTGTGTGTGTGTGTGTGTGTGTGTGTGTGTGTGTGTGTGTGTGTGTGTGCACACGTATGTGTGTGTGTGCACACGTATGTGTGTGTGTGTGTGTGTGTGTGTGTGTATGTGTGTGTGTGTGTGTGTGTGTGTGTGTGAGTGAGTGTGTGTACATGTGCAGACACAGCAGTTGTCTGTTTGCATGACTTTGCCGGGATAAACCCGAGTGTAAATTAGCTGTCTAGTTCATGCAGTTTTGTTGCCATGGAGATATATGCATTGTGTTACATGTATAACCCTGATGCCCTGAGGGATCATATGGTTAAATGGGTTATAGGAAGAAACAAATTTTACCAATTAATACTTTTGCCAAAGAATTGTATTTAGTCTTTCAGCACAGACATGCAGGCAGGCGGAAGACACGATCAGAAAGATTTCTAAGGTACAATAAGCTTTCTCCTACTGGTGCTAAAAAGCCATCTTATTTTGTATTGTTCAGGATAGGGTCTTTAATGTATGCTCTGCAATATTTGAACGAAAAATTCAGTTAAATGACAGAGTGCCTATATTTTTTATTAACACTACGCAGTGCCATAGATTAAGCCAAAGCAAGTACACATTTAGAAAAGTTGTGGTTTCTCTCTGAATAGACTGATCGGTGGTAGCAGGCATGAAAATTCTCCGTATTTTCCGTATTTTTGAAAAAAATAAACCGTATTTTTTTTTATTTTCCGTATTTTTTTTTTATTTTTTTTTTTTTTTTTTTTTTTTCCCTAGTCATAGTTATAGTAAAATAGTTTTTGGGGCCATGTTTGAATCCAATTTTAAGGCTCAGATAGCCCCAGATGGCACCAAATTGCACCCTTGAAAAAAAAAAATTTTCGGCGGCGCATGCCCCCGGACCCCCCTAGAAGTCTTGGCGCTTCGCGCCTGTGAAACTTGGTGCTACGCGCCTTCGAATTTTGTTTTCAGTATTTTTTTTTTCTCAGTTTTCATGCCTGTGGTAGGTTTGAACAATATTTTGCCTTCAACGTTTGAGCAAATATTGTCAGTGTGTGCACACAAATGTCAGAGTGCCTTTCTGATTAACAAAGTTTCTTCATTATGAGTAAGCTTACTTAAAGAAACATGAAACATTTGTCTCTGTACTGAAACTTCTTAACAAGGTGCAAACCTGTTTTTCACTTACAGGTTAAACAATTATTGTATTGTATTCCTCATTTTCTCCTGAATTAAAAAAATATATAGATATGTTATGTTTATTACGAGACAACAACCATGCAACACAAAAACCACCCTTGGCATCACAAATGACATTCTATCCCAATCACTATCCTACCACTGATCCTCCAGTTGTGGTCTCACACATAACCTTTTTTCAACTGGGCGATCGCAGTTAGGATACCAATCCAAATAACCATTACAGTTATGCTGGGCCAATTATACTTTGTCAATGCAATTACAAAAGTGATGATCAGCAATTCGCTCTACTATGCCAAGGGAGGTAAGTTGAAGACACAAGAGGTATGAACAGTTCAATTCACATTTATTCATGTTTTCCACATGTTGCAATCTTTGTATTATACATATTTGGCATATGAATGGGCACGGATAGGTAGCAGATAGACATGGTTAAAGTGAACACTATTAGCAACCCCTTCCCCCCCAGTTAGCTGGCCCCAGATTGACTGACCAGCAACAGGTCTTTCTGACCATCCTAGCACTACCTCAGCTAGCATGTGGGTGATGTAAACCAACCCAGTGCTTTCTTTAGGCATACATGCTGCTGCTTTTGTAAGTGCGCTGCTCCCAGCTCCTCACAGAGGAATTCTAGGCTTTCAGGCTATCTGGAGGTGACAGGACCCCGAACCGCACCACATCCCGTGGCTTGTTAGGGCTCACACTGGGGTCCTGCAGTACAGCTACGAAAAGCTCTAAAAAGGTTACATTTTCACTAGAAATTACATGTTTTAAAACTTTAACAAACTGAAATAGACAGACATGTAAAGTGTTCCCCTTTTCCATGCCTATCTTCCGCCATTCGTGCCGAGCAGACAACATACACACACGCGCGCACGCAAAAAAACCATGATGATACGCTAAAGGACGACAAATTATACATTTCTACAACACGTGTTAAAGCAATTAAGTAAATATTACCACCAAGACAAGACAAAGGGGATGGTGGGTGGGCTTTTTCATTCAAACTATGCATATTTATCCAAATGAGTGTTAAACTAAGTACGCGACTATTACACATTACTACATGACAAAGGGGATGGAGGGTGGGCTTTTTCCTTGTAGCAAATTCGTTTAGCGTTGTTCTCTGTGTAGACTCAGGATCCGAAGAGGCTAAAGCTAGACTCTTCCCACGTGACACTGAGTCTGCATACAACTGAACCGTTTAGGGATAAGTGTGTTCTTTAGCCTCCATCGAATGTTAGGCTAAAAGATGGTTGTAGCTCGTCATAAAATCATTTATGGCAGAAGCCGAAATGTATTTATTACGAGACAACAACCATGCAACACAAAAACCACCCTTGGCATCACAAATGACATTCTATCCCAATCACTATCCTACCACTGATCCTCCAGTTGTGGTCTCACACATAACCTTTTTTCAACTGGGCGATCGCAGTTAGGATACCAATCCAAATAACCATTACAGTTATGCTGGGCCAATTATACTTTGTCAATGCAATTACAAAAGTGATGATCAGCAATTCGCTCTACTATGCCAAGGGAGGTAAGTTGAAGACACAAGAGGTATGAACAGTTCAATTCACATTTATTCATGTTTTCCACATGTTGCAATCTTTGTATTATACATATTTGGCATATGAATGGGCACGGATAGGTAGCAGATAGACATGGTTAAAGTGAACACTATTAGCAACCCCTTCCCCCCCAGTTAGCTGGCCCCAGATTGACTGACCAGCAACAGGTCTTTCTGACCATCCTAGCACTACCTCAGCTAGCATGTGGGTGATGTAAACCAACCCAGTGCTTTCTTTAGGCATACATGCTGCTGCTTTTGTAAGTGCGCTGCTCCCAGCTCCTCACAGAGGAATTCTAGGCTTTCAGGCTATCTGGAGGTGACAGGACCCCGAACCGCACCACATCCCGTGGCTTGTTAGGGCTCACACTGGGGTCCTGCAGTACAGCTACGAAAAGCTCTAAAAAGGTTACATTTTCACTAGAAATTACATGTTTTAAAACTTTAACAAACTGAAATAGACAGACATGTAAAGTGTTCCCCTTTTCCATGCCTATCTTCCGCCACCAAACAGCTATTCTATAGATGTTTTTCGCCAATCCGTACCCATTCCAGCCCCCTTTTAGCCTAAAATCATAGCTGATAATTGCAGTTCAAAGTCAGCTTTGAACTGGTCCAGCCCCTTGGTGCTCAAATGCACCCCATCTTCGGCAAGGTAGCTGTGGTCAAAATTTGGGTGGTAAACAATCCGTCCCTTTTCTTTCTCTTGCATAATGCGGCCTCTCGCCTTTCGGTTTATTTTTTTTTATTTTTTTTATTTATTTATTTTTTTTTTTTTTTTTTTTTTTTTTTTTTTTTTTTTTTTTTTTTTTTTGCGGGAATTTTCTCCCCCGTTGGAAAAGCTTTCATGTCTCCACGAATTTCGCGGGAGCATGTCCGACCAGACAACGGTCGCCTTCGGGCCAAAAGCCCTAACAAAGCATACCAGTTCATCGAGTTCCTCACGCCAGTGCTTCTGGTCAACCCGGCACACGTCGTTCCCTCCGACATGGAGTACCACATAACTCGGTGAGGGGACGTCCTCCAGTGCTTCCATCAGCTTGGCCCGAGCCCGGGGAAACCCAAGGCCGGACTTCCCAGCCCACACCACCGGCAGCGGTAGCTGAAGCCCAGTGCCTTTTGTACTGCAGAACTGCTGCAGCCTGACCACCAGACTTGATCCCAGGATAAGGACTCCTGGAACTACGATAGAGAAGGTGGATTAGGACTAAAACATGAACTCATTTCTATACATGTACCTTTTGTCGTCACTACTTGGAGGTGACCACCTTCCAAAGCAGTAACTCTGAAATATTAAAGAAAAACACAAAGTAAAAAACAAACGCTGCAGCGGTGTGAACCAGCCTCATACAAAACACACAAAATCTTTTGGCGGTGAAAACCTGGCCACTATTCTAAAGCCGAAATGTGTTTATGACAATACCAACAACCATGCAACACAAATATCCCCCCTCATACTAAGGGGGGATAATAAATAAAAACACAAGGCTTATGATCAGATAAGCATGGTTAGGGGGGTAACTGCTTTATCATGAAATTCAACCCCTCCTTAGGGGGGAAACTGCTTAATCATGAAATTGAATCCCTCCAAAAGCTGGCCCATGTTAGCTGGCAACAACGTGTCTGAGCTCCCGCTGCAAACCTTCATTTACCCCTGAGTCAGCATGGTCGGGGTGTGAAACCATTACCATGTGCTTGCTTTACGGCACCCATGCTGCTGTTTTGCGGGGCTTTGCTACCAGCCCCAGGCTTCAGTCTTCTGGAGGGAGCAGGATCCAGAACCGGCCACGGGGTAGACAACCCCCCGTGGTTACGCTAGCCACATCCCGTGGTTCGCTTGGGCTCACATTGTGGACCCTGCCTAAGTCAGGTAAAATTCACCAAAATACAACAGAATGCAGTGTCCCCCTTTACCATGCTTATCTCCCGCCACATACAGCTATGCAATAGATGTTCCGCCAATCCTTAACACCAATTCAATCCTTGAGTCTCTGAAAAGTGATAGGTTTCCTTTGATCCTGTCGTCTATCCAGCTTAGCCATGCCCTGCAATAACTTCTTCAACAGGAAATGCTCTGTGGGGTCATCCCATCCATTCAGCTTGTGTTTTGCACCAATCCCAGCCAAATAGGTGCGAGCCGTTGTATGGGCCCTTCCCGTTAGTGAGAGATGGGCAGCAAAATGAATAACATGCTGTGACGGTACAGGCCATTCATATGAGTGCCATTCATAGCTGCTGTGGTGGCTGCCCCGATGCGGAATGAGTGGGAGGTGAATCTGTTCACCTCCCAGCCCAGTGCTTTCGCCCCACTTTTCAGAATGGCCTGGAACTGGTAGCGGCTTAGAGGCGCGCCATCAAAATGCTTGAAGAGCAGCCCTGACCCGCTGGGTCTGACTTGTAGATAAGCCTGCATGGCCAATACTGGGCAGGCTTCCGGATGCCTCTCTGCGACGCTCTACTTTGTCTGCGGCAATGGGCAATAGGGGCTCCTAAATCGCAAAAGTTGATAGCATACTGTCCAACATTGCTTGAGCTTGCTCCTCGAAGCACCACCCCCACGAAATTCATCCAAGTAGTGGATTACATCACAGGAGAAGTTAGCTTGTTTCATGCACCACTCTAGAAAGGTACTAAATTTCTCAAAAAGGGGGGGGGCACGAGCTAGAACATCCAAATGGCAGTGCCTTGTCAACAAAGAACATGCCTTCGACCAACATGCCCATCAATCCAAAATCTAAAGGGTGTAAAGGAAGGAGTCTGAATGCAGACTTGATATCCATTCATACATGTTACTGCATCAAAAGTTGTGTATTGTACGGCGCATAGCTTAGCTGATATACCTCCGTTAACCGAACTATCCTCATGAGGTTATGAAAGATCAAATATCAGTCTGTGTTCTCCTGGTGTAAACTTCCACCAACCCCACAGGGGAGACAATCAAGTCTTTCATGCTTTCTTTCTCCCTGATATGGTATCCTAAAGCCCTGGCTAAAATCCTTCCCTAAGAACCTGAGCATCAGCTTGATTGGGGTACTGTTCTAATGTATGAACTAACTTCACCAGGCAGATGGGCGAGGTGGCTAAGCCATCTAAGCCCTGGCTTGGAGGGGTGTCAACCGCCTCGCAGCTACTTTTGTCCGTTACCAAAGTGAAAGTGCTGCCCAGAGCCTGATTCTCCCTTTTCAGCGCTTTGCCCCTGCTGACTTGCTACAACCAGCTCTAAAATGTTCTATTACGCCCACATAATGCCTCATATAAACTTCGCATCGACACTTTGGGATAACTGCGGTGATGTTCATTTAAAGAGACTCAATTCCCTGCATCGCCGAGCTGCAAAACTTATTCTGCATGGTTTGAATAGGTCCACGGATGATAAACTAAAGCTCTTGAATTTCCTCCCCTTGAAAGATCAGTTGACGTTAAACGAGACTGTGTTCATGTATAAAATTCTAAATGACGACTGTCCTAAATATTTGCAATCACATTTCAAACATGCCTAAAGGGGTATGGGTCCCAAAAATTCGTCCCTCCTATACCTCGCATAGACCTCTACAAATCGAGCTTAGCCTTCTCGGGAGCGTTTCTCTGGAACTCCTTCCCCCAACAGATCAGAAATGCAACTTCAGTGAAAATGTTTAAGAGACAGTCACGTTCACACATCATTCGTGAATGAAATGTCTTGTTCGATTGTTATTTTGTTAAACATTTTGCACTAGTGTTGACGGATGTGTAGCTGATCGGAGCAACTTTATTCCCAATGAAAGGTATAACTATGTCAATGTAATTTTGTGTTCTCCTTATGTAATTCCTTAAATGCACATTGTGTTGCATTCCATACAATGTATTTCTGTATTTTATATGATTGAATTCATATTTGTAATGTGCGTCTGTCTTTATATAAATAAATAAATCCCTGCGCCTTGAATATGTGCGCAATATAAATTGCATAAAATAAGAATTAAAAATTAAAATAAATCCCTGCACTTAGAACTGTACCCACGGAATACGCGCGATATAAGCCTCATATTGATTGATTGATATGTGTTGTATAAAGGACAGGTTGGAAGAATAGGCTTTGCCTAAAACCTTTATCCTTTTGTAATAAAGTTCTGAGCCTGAGTCTAACGCCCTAATCCTGGCTTCAAAATCTTGTCTAGCCTGATTGGCCGCCACCTCTAGGGGTTTTAACCTGTTAACGAAGCCCGCATCAGTACCTTGCTGTTGTTGAGGTTCTTGTCTGCTGGCGTGCTC
Organism: Littorina saxatilis; assembly: GCF_037325665.1. Classification (NCBI taxonomy): domain Eukaryota; kingdom Metazoa; phylum Mollusca; class Gastropoda; order Littorinimorpha; family Littorinidae; genus Littorina; species Littorina saxatilis. The sequence continues at coordinate 18,642,958 of NC_090246.1, forward strand.
CGCCTCTTCAAACCAGGCCCCCTGGCTGTCACTGTCACTGCTGGGCACGTGGGAAGACGCAGCTGCGGTCCCTGTCCGGCGCTGTATTTTGTTCTCAGCCTCCCTCGGCCTAGGCAGCTCCTCCTGTGGCCTTGTCGGTCTCTTCCCCTGGGTTGCTCTAGGAGGTCGGCCTCCCGAACATGTTGTTACCTGATCAACTAAGTAACTGTTACACAATTAGTATATTATTATTAACATTGTTATCAGTTGTTGCCCTGCATACTCGGCTTGCTTGTTATTCCTGCTGTTGGGTGAACTTCTAATTTTTGTTAGTGCTACTGCTACGCCACTAGTATTGCTAACATTTGCACTCCAAAGCTAGTGATTCAACACCAAATAAACAAAGGGAAGTAATCGCTCTTTATGCATGCATACGCATGTGTTATGGGGTAAGCGAGAGTAACGGAACCTTATCCCGGCACCTGAGAGAATCACAAGCATTGAAATGAACAAGCTACTTTCATCCTCAATGAATATTCGATGGAATTGATTACTTCCGAATTTCTCGTTCGAACTTGGGCAGGTAAGCTTGTTAGCTTTGGGGTGAAACTCGCCACTCTAAAAGCAACCCGATTCCACTGCTTGTTCAAAGTAGGTCGCATGACTCATCACGCGCGTGCACAGTGTAAACTCATGCTGCTGGAAGCTTACTGCTATTTTTAGCTCGTTACGACATTCACTGATTCAGGAGGAATAAGTTCGAAAACGTTGCCCGACGGCAGCACTGTCCCCAACTAAAGGTAGCAGATTAAAGAGTTCCTCTAGTGTAGCGATAGGCGATATCCTCCAGCGCAAAATCCCTTCCAGCGCTGTGGCTGTTAATTGTTAGTGCCAGCCCCCGTTCTGCCATCCCGGGAACAAAGGAAACCGGTCTTCTGTCGACCCACGCTTCCGATCGATTAAGTTAAAGTCATTAATCTACTGACAAAATTCACGATTCTTTCACCTAATAAACTTAAGACTACTAAAGATAAAAGAGAGTAAAATTGAAACCCTGATCGTCGCTTGCGGATGCTTGGTCGTCTTTTTTCTTTTTCCTTGTAGCAAATTCGTTTAGCGTTGTTCTCTGTGTAGACTCAGGATCCGAAGAGGCTAAAGCTAGACTCTTCCCACGTGACACTGAGTCTGCATACAACTGAACCGTTTAGGGATAAGTGTGTTCTTTAGCCTCCATCGAATGTTAGGCTAAAAGATGGTTGTAGCTCGTCATAAAATCATTTATGGCAGAAGCCGAAATGTATTTACTTGAAAAACACGCTCAGAATTAAAAAAAAATAGGTCGAATAAAATGTTTGCATGCTTTGCGGTGACGAGCGTGACCCGTCTCGATCTTGGGAAAGTTTAGCCGAGACTATCTGAATGTAATCTCGGCGATGCCTGGTTTTTGGTGTTGATCTTTTAGTTTGATGCCTACAGATTGACTAAATGTTTTTATATCGCTTCACGCGACTTATTTAGTTTTTTAAAGATTAGGAATTTTTGTATGTCTTTTGTTTTCACAGATGGCAATTACAAAAGACATTGGTTCTGACTATAAACTGTCAGTGCTGGGAACATGAAATTGTTGTAGAGCAGTGGAGCATATAATTTCCTAAACGGCTGATAACCAGACTGTCTTAATTAGTTCCAAGGTAATTAGCTGCATGGTATATATACCCCCCGCGGGTTAGGGGGAAGAATTTACCCGATGCTCCCCAGCATGTCGTAAGAGGCGACTAACGGATTCTGTTTCTCTTTTTACCCTTGTTAAGTGTTTCGTGTATAGAATATAGTCCATTTTTGTAAAGATTTTAGTCAAGCAGTATGTAAGAAATGTTAAGTCCTTTGTACTGAAAACTTGCATTCTCCCAGTAAGGTAATGCATTGTACTACGTTGCAAGCCCCTGGAGCAAATTTTTTATTTGTGCTTTTGTGAACAAGAAACAATTGCCAAGTGGCTCTATCCCATCTCCCCCCTTTCCCCGTCGCGATATAACCTTCGTGGTTGAAAACGACGTTAAACACCAAATAAAGAAAGAATGGTATATATATATATATATGTTTATCACACGGACTTAATACGCAGAATCAACCAGAATTTTACACAACATTGAAATCTACAAAGTAAAAGCACAATTTTAATGATAAATACATGTAAAGTGTGTAAACGTACTGTGTTGCCTTTGTCACTAACTTGGTTTAAAGGTAATTATTAACATGTTGGCCAAGTTTTGATCCGACATGAGACCATAAACAAGTCGCGTAAGGCAAAATTACTACATTTAGTCAAGCTGTGGAACTCACAGAATGAAACTGAACGTAGTCCGCCGCTAGTGCAAAAGGCAGTGAAAGTGACGAGCCTGTTTGGCGTGGTAGCGATTGCGCTGTGCTTCATAGCACGCTTTACTGTACCTCTCTTAGTTTTAACTTTCTGAGCGTGTTTTTAATCCAAACATATCATATCTATATGTTTTTGGAATCAGGAACCAACAAGGAATAAGGTGAAATAGTTTTTAAAACGATTTCGGAAATGTAATTTTGATCATAATTTTTATATTTTTAATTTTCAGAGCTTGTTTTTAATCCAAATATAACATATGTATATGTTTTTGGAATCAGAAAATTCCTCCGAAAACGGTGTATGGCTGCCTAAATGGCGGGGTAAAAAACGGTCATACACGTAAAATTTCACTCGTGCAAAAAAACACAAGTGTACGTGGGAGTTTTAGCCCACGAACGAAGAAGAAGAAGAAGAAGAAGAAGGAATCAGAAAATGACGAAGAATAAGATGAAATTGTTTTTGGATTGTTTAATAAAAAAATAATTTTAATTACAAGTTTCCGATTTTTAATGACCAAACTCACTCATTAGTTTTTAAGCCACCAAGCTGAAATGCAATACCAAACCCCGGCCTTCGTCGAAGATTGCTTTGCCAAAATTTCAATCCATTTAATGGAAAAATAAGGGTGTGACAGTGCCGCCTCAACTTTTACAAAAAGCCGGATATGATGTCATCAAAGGTATTTATCGAAAAAATGAAAAAAACGTCCGGGGATATCATACCCAGGAACTCTCATGTCAAATTTCATAAAGATCGGCCCAGTAGTTTAGTCTGCATCGCTCTACACACACACACAGACAGACAGACACACACACACACACACACATACACCACGACCCTCATCTCGATTCCCCCCTCTATGTTAAAACATTTAGTCAAAACTTGACTAAATGTAAAAAGCCACATTACCACATAGCTTTTGTTTTTTCAATGAGGCGTTTATATATTTACATCTTTGACCAAAAAGTTACATTCTACCAGTGACATATAGAGACTTTTGTATTCTACCATTGACATTGGAATTGTGGTAGATTTGTTGTGTCAAATATAAGTTTGACATTTTCACATTCGCTTTTGTAACTGTGACTTGATTGCATGATGTGTAGAACTGAATATTTTATTCAGACTCAGGTTTTTTTGGGTGAAAGAAAAGACCTAATTGAAATGCTGACCTCTTCAAATTTATGATAATTTGTAGTTTTCTTGTGAATTTTGACTTGTCTGTATGTGTTTTTTGGGGTGTTTTTTTGCAGAGCACGAATGGATTATAGTTTTTAAATATGTTAAATGTTTGTTAAATGTTTTGTATGGTAAAAGGTGCATTACATGTACTGTTTACTTACATTTTGTGTTCCCATGAACACCAGGAACACTCATAACTATTGATTAACCCTTACACTGGTGCAATTCTGTAACACATGTTACATAGCCACTGGTAAATTAACAGAGAGAAAAATGAAGAAAAAGAGTCATATATGTTTTCGCATCCATGGGAGGTAATCGGAACCGATCAAACAGACTGAGCCAGTAGTGCGACATATGTCGTGACAGTATACGTAAAGTAGCGCGACATATGTCGCGACATCCAGCCTAAGGGTTAAGTTACTGGGATAACGTGGATTTGTTTTGCTGATTATACTGTCAACTAAACACATTGTGTGTCACTTATTATTAGTTTCGAAAGCGGAAAGGCTTATAAAAGTATAAATCATTATAATTTAATATCATACAAACAAACCATTCGCACTGCACTAACCTGTCTTGCACAGTAGTACATGTAGCTATCTAGAGAGGACAAACTTGGACCAGCCAAATGACTGTTAGTTGTAGAGAGTGAGGCTCTTCGGTTTTACAGTGGAACCCCCTTCTAAAGACCTCCAAAAGTGTCAACCTGGATCTATAGGGACAACTTTGGCGTGTCCTAATTAGGGCGACGTTTCCTCATCACTGTACACATAATGGCCAGTTCTCTCAGTATTTTCCAGTGAAGCTTTTTTTGTCATAAAACTAGAAGCTATATATATATATGTACATAGGTGAATACCAGTTCTTTGAGCTTTGGATGATCAAAACATCAGTATTTCAAAATTAACTAGCTAGGTACTCCCTCTTACCTCCAATTCTTTTCAATTTTTTCCCCCTTGCAGGCAAGAATCAAAATGTAGATCTATATAATGGCACATTCTTTGCAATTTGTTCTTTGCAGTTCTATTTGTCTATCATCATTGTCAATAGTCATACATATTCCAAAAGCGCTTCTGTGATTCTTTGTTGTGTTTTGTTGAGATTAATTTTTGTCTGTTGTTGTACAAGCATAAAGACATGTAATTGTAAGAACAATTTGTTACTCTCTTCACTCGCAGATTTGTTTTGCTTGAAAATGTGAGATATCATTTTTACTGATCACCATGTATGTGTGCATTTTGTTCATATAGGCAGAATTTGTACTTTTTCAATATCTGTTTCTGTTGATAAACCACACGTTTTATCATGGTATTTTGAGTGATGAAACCATACTGCACAATACATATTGAAGTTGTTACCCACAATATGCAGCACAAACTAATATCGGTGTCTGTTTGATTTGATTTTTTTTTCGAACTGCAAAACAGAAGTTTTGAAGTATTTTGCACTGTGGTATCTTTGTTGTATCTAGTCATCTTATTGTTAATTAAGGAACATGTGATTGTGGTTCAATTCATACACAAACAATGCATTCGGTTTTATTTTCATTGTGGCCTTGACATTTTGTGTAATACCCTGCTTACAGTTTTTGACTTCCCTGGATCTAATTGTTCATTTGTCTTATAGATTAGTGCTTGAGTAACATTGATCTGCATCTGCTGCGTAAGAAATCAAACAAACACACACACAAACAAAAAAACAAAAACAAAAATCTGTGAACACATTTTCCTGTGTTCTTTGGGAACATGATCTAGATGCAATCACCAATTTCATTTTTAGTCCAATTGTCTTTTAGCTATAATTCTTTCTCCTTTCTTTTTTGCGTTGTTTCTTAATGCCTCACGTGCAAATATAAATACATGTACCTCGATCCTTCTTTACCATCAATGTGATTCGTATACAGTTAATTAGGGTCCCAGCCCATAAAGAATTGTGAAAGTAATACATGTTAGGTTTCTTACCACTCCTTTCTAAGAAATGTGTGTGATTTCTTATTTGTTTATGTTTTTTCCCACCTTTTAGAGCATACTTAAATACTTTTTGCTGTCATTTTTCTTCAGTCCACATTGACTCTGTCTGCAGACACTTTAGCTCTGTGCATTGTCATGTATAGTATAATCCTTGAAGGTTAGGTTTGAATTGTGATATAAAGTGTATAGTAGATGAGTATAAGGTCTGGACCACCATCTCTACATGCAGTACTTTATGTCATTTTAATATATCGTTTTCCTCTCCTTGTAAACTGTGATGCTGATTGGCATGCATGTATCAGGAATCTTGATATTTTGACCACAAAAACGATGTTGCAACTTTATTGTTTTTATTTATCAATATATTCGTTTTTTCAGTGCCTCGATCCTCTCCTCTGTTATTCTGCAAGAAAAAAAGGCTGAAAAGATTGATAAACGTACTTGTAAGCCGTTTCTTTTCTCCTCAGCTTTGTATGGTGTAATGACTATATGATATATTCCCACCTGTTGGTGCAGAGTACAGTAATAGAATGTGCAAAAAACCATTTATTTACAAAGTGAATTCTATCATCATACTCAGTAACTTTGTTTGTTGCATACTGAAAGCTCTTGCACAATATATATGAGATTTGAAAGCAAATTGTGCATTAAGCACACCTGAATTCAGAATTGCGTGTGACAAAAATCCACTGTGCTGTCTCCAATTTGTGTCAGTATGTGTGTGTCAGTTTTTGCGTGTGTGTCGGATGGAGAGAGATAGAGGGAGAGAGAGCACATATTACGTGCATTTGAAAGAGAGCTATAGAGTGTGAGAGAGAGGTAGAGTCAGAGAGATAGCACAAGCACACATGAGAGAGAGAGAGAGAGAGAGTGTGTGTGTGTGCGCGCATGCCTAGAGTAATTAATAAACTGGTAAAGAGCTATTTCTACCCAGCAAAATCTGATCTGATGAGGTTTACAGCACATTGTAGGCGTAGCCTATATTAGGTCGATTGAAAGTATTTGGGTGCAGTACTCAAATACAAGCCTGCATTGCAATAATGCTGTAATTACCCACATACATGCAAAATCAAATCAAATCTGTTGTGCTCTGCTGAATTTGTTACAGGGTCCAATCTTTTAGAATGAAATCTGCATTACATGTATAATGCAAATGAAGAGAAACAACAACAGTATGGGGTCTTGTATAAACAACAGGGTTGACTTTAAACAAGTGTGAATGCAGGTTATAATTATTCTGTTGTTGAAGCTTTTTTCTTTAACTGTGATTTCTTTTAACATGAGTGTGCTTAATGTACCTGTATGGAATACATGGATTTGAAACTTCAGTTAACCATAACGATGTTGCGTATGAATTTTGTGTTTGTTATTTGTTTTATAAGGATGGGCAAAGGCATGTGCGGAAAAGCATGTTTTTGAACCATTCTTATTCACCCAACAGTATGCCATGATAGTCAAGAAAGAAGCATGTAATGGCAAATAAAATACTCAGTTATGAAAATTGTAAAGTTGATGTTTGTTGATACAATGTTTATCTGCAAGAAAGTGCATGCCATGGATGTGTGTTGGTAAGTTATTAAGTATTCAAACAGGAGTTCTAAGAAATCAGATCTGTTGTGTTGTATTTCTAGCCTTCATGTTACTGTATAGAATTAATTAATTCAAAGGATCTTGATTTATCAAACTCTTGTCAGGGGGAGTCCCAACGAGAAAGAATTTACTCGATGCTCCCCAGCATGTCGTAAGAGGCGACTAACGGATTCTGTTTCTCCTTTTACCCTTGTTAAGTGTTTCTTGTATAGAACAGGGGCGGACGAGGGGGGGGGGGGGGGGGGTTCTGGGGTTTCCGGAAACCCCCCCCCAGCCAAAAAATAAAAATATATATATTTTTGGAGGGGGTTGAGTTTCTCAGTGACAAAATCTGCTGCCTGAAACTGGTAATGATCATCCTCAGAATGCACCAGATTGCACCATTTTGCATCCTTTTTTTCAATATTTTCCGGGGGGGCATGCCCCCGGACTCCCCTAGCAAGCTAGACGCTTCGCGCCGTCGGCTCGACGCTTCGCGTCTTCACACCCATATCTTCACAATATACTCTTGGAAACCCCCCCCCATAAAATGAACTGATCCGCCCCTGTAGAATATAGTCAATTTTTGTAAAGATTTTAGTCAAGCAGTATGTAAGAAATGTTAAGTCCTTTGTACTGGAAACTTGCATTCTCCCAGTAAGGTCATATATTGTACTACGTTGCAAGCCCCTGGAGCAAATTTTTGATTAGTGCTTAATAATTGTGAACAAGAAACAATTGACAAGTGGCTCTATCCCATCTCCCCCCTTTCCCCGTCGCGATATAACCTTCGTGGTTGAAAACAACGTTAAACACCAAATAAAGAAAGAAAGAATTATTTCACATCATTCCACATCATTTTGTTTTTTAAAAAACAAATATTTTATTTTCAAAACAGGAAGCTGCAGGAACAGGGTAATTAGGGCAAATAACCTTATCACAGTTTGAATGACAGTTGTGAAACTACAGCTATCACAATGACCAATGCAAAGTTCAATAAAAGACAGTACAACGTTCAGCCATAATTTGCATAGAAAAGGAAAACTCATAAAAGTAGAGTACCAAAACGTCTGTTAGTCTATACACAACAGGTAAAAGTTAATAGTATTCAATACAAGTTTTAAGAATACTGTTGTAAAAATAATTTAACAATACTGAGCTAGCTAGTGCTTTATGTGGTGATCCCTTTAATTTCAATTTGTAAACCACCTTTGAAGTTCTCATATTACCATCTGAGAGAATACTGTCTACACTATACCTGTGAAGGTCTTTGTACTTGTACTTACTTACTTGTACTTGTGCGACGATTTAGGTTAAAAACCTGTACGCCGATCCACAAAAGTAAGCTGCATATGCGTGGGGGCTAGTAGCAGCTTGGTGTGTAGACACTTGATGTGTCTTTCCAGTGGCTGTCCAGTCGTGCTTTAAAGCAGTTAACGCTATCAGCTGTCACAACATTGTCCGGCAGGGTGTTCCAGTCTAAGACAACTCTGTCTGCGAAGAAGGCACTCCTTACTTTCGACTTGGCAAAGTTTTTAAACAGTTTAAAACTGTTTCCTCTCATGTCCCTTTCAGTGGGTGGGGGTCTGTGTAGATTGGGTTTCTGGGTAATGTATATACCTTTGAGGTATTTAAAAGTGTCAATCATTTGGCGGCAGAACAATTAAATATTCCTAGCTCTATGTGGAATATGGCAATGCTAAAGGCCTTTAACCAACCCATTTATTGTAAATAAATCAATAGCTTATATGCATCACAAAAGCAATGCAGTACATTAACGTTTTGAGCATTTTTTCAGCATGATGTCAGAATTGCTTGTGAAGATTCTATCCTCAAGAAATCACCCTTAGTACCACAGGAGCTTGTATCCAATCGCCGGTCGATCATTATTTACTCCTTATTCCATACAGTCTCCTTTCTACTACTATTTACTAATAAATAGTAGTAGTAAGGGTAAGCATGCAGCAGTAAATAATAAGCATGCAGGAGTAAATAATTATCGACCGGTGGTTGGATACAAGCTCCTGTGCCTAGTACAGCAGCTAAGGGCTGAGTTCTAATAATAAATACTGATCAGATCAAAGTTTTGGCTTGCACTTATACCCTCATTATGAACAAATTAGTATGCATCCAAATTTTGTTTGCACCTTCAGGGTAAGGCCTAAAAAAAAAATAGGTGTGGTTACGGTAACCCGACCTACCCTATTTTTAGGGGCCAACCCTATAACTTTTTATTACATTTGTCAAAAAAATTAAAAAAACACAAGAAAACGAGTGCAGAAAACGCAATGAAAGCGAAAGCGCCCGAGTCGCACACTTATTTCCCTGTCAAGTAGGTTTAATTTGTACACATTGGAAAAAAAAGTAAACAAAAAAAAAGTGATTGCCTACCTTCCTACCCTATATTTTTTGGCTATGTTACCGTAACCACACCTATTTTTTTTTTTGCCTAATTGCATTGACAATGAACATGCAAGCTGCAAAAACAGGCCACTAATTTTAAACCTGATATGCTATGTCTGTTGAAATATTTCTACAAAACAGGTTAAGCAGCTGCACACAATTAATATTCAAAACAGTATGACATGGTAGTTCTATATAGCTGTTTCATGCAAATAAATTGAAGCTAAAAATAAATAAATACTTTTTTTTAAACATTAACAATGGCTGCAACAATGTTTATTCAAACATATAATATTCTAAGGAAAAACTTGCATCACATATTTTGGATAAATATCACAGGGACACCAAAAAATGTAAAAACAATCAAACCAGGTTTGTTTGTTTGTTTGTTTATTTGTTGCTTAACGTCCAGCCGACTACGCAGAGCCATATCAGGACGAGGAAGGGGGGGATGAAGGGGGCCACTTGTCCAACGATTCCTGTTTACAAATGCACTAACCCATTACTTGTGTCCCAGCAGGCTTTAGTAAAACTAAATTAATACCTACTGGAAGATTACCAGTTTCCAGTATGTTAAAATAGGCTTAACCTATCTACTGCTGGACTTACATCAGAACACTAACAGATTAAACTATACATGAATCGCGAGACAAGCGGCAAGAGAAGAGATTTTTGGAAAAAATACAGGTGAATGAGCAAGAAGGCAGAAAAAAAAAAGAATTCATGAAGAAAAAGAGAGCATGACAGAAAAGAGGAACCAAAAATCTACCTAACAGCAAACTAGAAAGCTCCTGCGGTTCCAAAAACAGGAGGGGCCTTTAATTTCATAACCGCAGTGCCCCACTGCGGGAATCAAACCAGGTGACTTCTTTGTTTTGCATAAGATAATTATATGATTTGCAAGATGCCATGACCACCACCACTGAAAATAGAACAAGTCGCGTAAGGCGAAATTACTACATTTAGTCAAGCTGTGGAACTCACAGAATGAAACTGAACGCACTGCATTTTTTCACAATGACCGTAGTCCGCCGCTTGTGCTAAACGGAGTGAAACTGACGAGCCTGTTCAGCGCGGTAGTGGTTTCGCTGTGCTGCATAGCATGCTATTCTGTACCTCTCTTCGTTTTACCTTTCTGAGCGTGTTTTTAATCCAAACATATCATATCTATATGTTTTTGGAATCAGGAACCGACAAGGAATAAGATGAAATTGTTTTTAAATCGATTTAGGAAATTTAATTTTGATCATAATTTTTATATTTTTAATTTTCAGAGATTGTTTTTAATCCAAATATAACATTTATATGTTTTTGGAATCAAGTCATTAATTATTTTTTAAGCCACCAAGCTGAAATGCAATACCGAAGTACGGCCTTCGTCGAAGATTGCTTTACAAAAATTTCAATCAATTTGTTTGAAAAATGAGGGTGTGACAGTGCCGCCTCAACTTTTACAAAAAGCCGGATATGACGTCATCAAAAGTAATTATCGAAAAAATGAAAAAACCGTCCGGGGATATCATTCCCAGGAACTCTCATGTCAATTTTTTAAAAAAGTTCGGTCCAGTAGTTTGGTCTGAATCGCTCCACACACACACACGCACAGACAGACAGACACACACGCACAGACAGTCAAAACTTGACTAAATGTAACAAGTCGCTTAAGGCGAAAATACAATATTTAGTCAAGTAGCTGTCGAACTCACAGAATGAAACTGAACGCAATGCCATTTTTCAGCAAGACCGGTCCGTATACTCGTAGCATCGTCAGTCCACCGCTCATGGCAAAGGCAGTGAAATTGACAAGAAGAGCGGGGTAGTAGTTGCGCTAAGAAGGATAGCACGCTTTTCTGTACCTCTCTTTGTTTTAACTTTCTGAGCGTGTTTTTAATCCAAACATATCATATCTATATGTTTTTGGAATCAGGAACCGACAAGGAATAAGATGAAAGTGTTTTTAAATTGATTTGGACAATTTAATTTTGATAATAATTTGTATATATTTAATTTTCAGAGCTTGTTTTTAATCCGAATATAACATATTTATATGTTTTTGGAATCAGCAAATGATGGAGAATAAGATAAACGTAAATTTGGATCGTTTTATAAATTTTTATTTTTTTTTTACAATTTTCAGATTTTTAATGACCAAAGTCATTAATTAATTTTTAAGCCACCAAGCTGAAATGCAATACCGAAGTCCGGGCTTCGTCGAAGATTACTTGACCAAAATTTCAACCAATTTGGTTGAAAAATGAGGGCGTGACAGTGCCGCCTCAACTTTCACGAAAAGCCGGATATGACGTCATCAAAGACATTTATCAAAAAAATGAAAAAAATGTTCGGGGATTTCATACCCAGGAACTCTCATGTCAAATTTCATAAAGATCGGTCCAGTAGTTTAGTCTGAATCGCTCTACACACACACACACACACACACACACAGACACACAGACACACGCACATACACCACGACCCTCGTTTCGATTCCCCCTCCATGTTAAAATATTTAGTCAAAACTTGACTAAATATAAAAAGGTAGCACAATACTGTCACTTGAAATCTACTACAGTTTTAACTTCCCTTTTTTGACAGAGGAAAAGCCCCACAGATACACATCCACAGGCAAAAATGCTCACACATATATGCACAAACATATATATATATATATATATCAAAATTCGTTTCCCTAGACTCAAACCCTGGGCCACAAGCAACGGTGATATGAGCGGATCTGCCCCGAAGTTTTGCCAGAGGTTTCGTAAATGCAGGTTCAAATCCTTTCTTTGATGGTGACTCTGATCTGTTTTCAGTGAAAAAAGTATTGTCCTCTTTGGGCTTTGGACTCTTTTTCTTCCCCCTTTTGGATTTTCCCCCCTGACTGGGAGAGTAGTTTCTTGCTCCTGGAGAACCATCTTTTCTGGTACCATTTTGTGTAGCTGTGCTCAGCTGCCTGCCGTTCCTGTCACTCTCTTCAGGTTTGTCAAACAATGAATGTGTTAATTGGCTGCTTAGTAGAATCCTGAATAGATTGTATTCACGCGGAGAGGGGCGTCAAAATACACACAGCAGACACCACCATCAAAGTACCTGGCTTTTCCACCTGTAACATCAACACAGTTTGCTTCAGAAGATGGTACTGCAGCTTCCATGTCACACAATCGCAGCACATCAAAATTCGTTTCCCTAGACTCAAACCCTGGGCCACAAGCAACAGTGATATGAGCGGATCTGCCCCGAAGTTTTGCCAGAGGTTTCGTAAATGCAGGTTCAAATCCTTTCTTTGATGGTGACTCTGATCTGTTTTCAGTGAAAACAGTATTGTCCTCTTTGGGCTTTGGACTCTTTTTCTTCCCCCCTTTGGATTTTTTCCCCTGACTGGGAGAGTAGTTTCTTGCTCCTGGAGAACCATCTTTTCTGGTACCATTTTGTGTAGCTGTGCTCAGCTGCCTGCCGTTCCAGTCACTCTCTTCAGGTTTGTCAAACAATGAAAGCTGGTCTTCACCTAGCTTCACTCTGGCACCGATGGTCCTGGGACTGAAGCAAATGGATGATATCTCCAGCATGAAAGCCTGACCCATTGAGTTCTGAACCTTGGGCTGGGCGTGGTAGGCCTTGGCGCCAACCGCTCGGCCACATCCACAGAATTTTGCTGTGCAGTGAACCAGACATCCTGCTTTCTTCCCGCTCTTGTAGTAGTCTCTCAGGACTGCTGCAAAGATGTCTGCAAAAACAAACATTTAGCAGTCAAACTTTGATGTTACTTTAGGTTGCTGAATTCATAAGCAAGCACAGTGATCCTTAGATCTGTTTTTAAGACCCCCATACGCAGGGCTAAGAAAATGAGCCACTAAGCTATGTTTCCGGTTTTGCAGCTGCCGCCACTGCCATCACGTCGCTATATATATGGAAACATAGCTTTAGGGCAGAAATGATTCTTAAAATGGAGGGTACGCCGCCTTAAAACAGAGGGTAGCTTCACTCTCATTCCCTTCACATGAAATTACTTAACAAACATTATAAGATGTTTGATGGGTTGTTGACAGACCAGCTTTTTTGTCGGTCCGAGGGGGAGTATATCGTCTTTTGTTTCATATTTATATTGCCCAAGGCCGAAGTCAATAAATATGAAACAAAAGTCGATACGCCCCCCGAGGACCGACAAAAAAGCTGGTCTGTCAACAAACCACCAAACATCGTTTTTGTCATCATTTTGGTAGTGAGAAAATAAGTGCACAATCAACCCAGGGAGCCATGCTTTGAAACACGGGTTCCGTGCTGATAACCACACGAGTCCCGGTTTGATAACCACTGGCAATCAAAGCTGGCATGTGAAAGCAACTTTCTGTGTTTTTGAGTTCATTAAATGTTGGGATGAATATGTGAGGTTTGAGGATGCACAGTTCTGTAGGTTCATGTCGGTATTCCACCCCCTCGGCTTTCTGTTGTAAATATTAGGCTGTGGCTATATCCACGGGTCTGTGTCTCTAGACTCGATGCTATATCCACGTTACTGACGTCATCGTACTCAAGGGACGCTACTCTCGCCTTATATTTTCCTGCTTTCGGTTGGGCACTTCAGTTCACTGACTTCGCATGCAGCTGTCAAATTTTAAAAGTCAAAATTCCCTTTTATTTTTAAATAACCAGTTAGACTCCATGAGTGGAATACAGGGTCCAAAGTTCGATCAGCAGCACTTTGAAGGGGAGGAGAGGGGAGTTTATGTGATAAAATGTAAACAAAGCCGGCTGCCGTCCTACCGTAGTGACCAGTGAAAATTGTAGGAGTGCAATCTCAGCTCTATCAACGAAATGCTTTGGAGAAAAGAAGAGTAGAGCAAAATAAAAGAAAGGAAAGTTAAGAGGGGGGAAAAATAAGTCAACAAATTTATTTCAACAAAAATAAAAACAAGTCGCGTAAGGCGAAATTACAACATTTAGTCAAGCTGTCGAACTAACAGAATGAAACTGAACTCACTGCATTTTTACAGCAAGAGCGTATACTCGTAGCATCGTCAGTCCACCGCTCGATGCAAAGGCAGTGAAATTGACAAGAAGAGTGGGGTAGTAGTTGCGCTGAGAAGGATAGCACACTTTTCTTTATCTCTATTCTTTTTAACTTTCTGAGCGTGTTTTTAATCCAAACATATCACATCTATATGTTTTTGGAATCAGGAACCCACAAGGAATAAGATGAAAATTTTATTTTAATAATAATTTTTATATTTTTAATTTTCAGAGCTTGTTTTTAATCCGAATATAACACATTTATATGTTTTTGGAATCAGAAAATGATGAAGAATAAGATGGATGTAAATTTGGATCGTTTTAAAAACAAATTATTTTTTTACATTTTTCAGATCTTTAATGACCAAAGTCATTAACTAATTTTTAAGCCACCAAGCTGAAATGCAATACCGAAGTCCGGCCTTCATCGAAGATTGCTTGGCCAAAATTCCAATCAATTTGATTGAAAAATGAGGGTGTGACAGTGCCGCCTCAACTTTTACAAAAAGCCGGATATGACGTCATCAAAGGTATTTATCGAAAAAAAGAAAAAAACGTCCGGGGATATCATTCCCAGGAACTCTCATGTCAAATTTCATAAAGATCGGTCCAGTTGTTTGGTCTGAATCGCTCTACACACACACACAGACAGACAGACAGACACACAGACACACACACACACACACACACACACACACACACACACACATACACACACACACACACCACGACCCTCATCTCGATTCCCCCTCTACGTTAAAACATTTAGTCAAAACTTGACTAAATGTAAAAAGACTGAGGCCAGGCTCGAACCGGAGGTCTCATGGACTGTTTGACAAATCACTATCGTCTGAGCTACGGAGACAACGTGTCCGTTAAGGGAAAAATAGGAATCTATATTTTGTGCGATACTCGTGATGACTGCTATCAATCTCGACGAACTTTTCGAAAGTTGCACATGAGTGCACTCATGTAAGGCTTTCAGTTTAGTTTGCAGGTTGTCAATAGAGTTGATTGTTTCATGGTAAAAACAAAATGGGGCTTGATAAGAGTGCCAACGCGAGGCTTTTCGTGCAACGATGACGTCGGTAACGTGGATACAGCCTGGGGAGTAGAGACACGGACCCGTGGATGTATGAGTGATCGAATGTGGAAGCTTCGTTTGGTCAAAGGTCACAGAAGATTTGCGTCGTGCAGCGAAGGAAAGAATCGCGATCTTGTTTCCGACTCAGTACCTCTTTGTTTTTCATTAGACCTGTCATACTGCTTGCTCGGCTTTGTTAGATGTTTGCATATCTTGTTGCTATTTGCTTTGCTTTTATTATTGTTTCTTATTTGTGCTTTGTTTATCGATACAACGTCTTGTGCATGGGTCAAAATATGTGTGTCAGGGGTCGTTTTACTTGAACTTGACGTTCGTGTTTCTCCGAACGTCTGTGTATCGAAACACAGATACACGCACTCCATGACTCTGTAAGACATATCGCTAGGTTTCATTTGTTTTTGATGAATGTATGACCTTTCATGAAGTAGTTTTGTTTTTTGTTTATTTTTGCCAGTTTGCCAGTTTTTGTCGTGTCGTCTGTTTAGGTCTGGGGAAACACCAATGAAAAGAGCCAAAGAATCCCAGAGCATTTCTATTGGGTTTGCTTTTGATTATCCATGTATAACCTGCTTCCTGCAACTATGGTAACCGGGGATTTATTGCCTGGGGAACATGAGATTTATTTCCCAGGTGCTTGTGAATGAAAACTCATGAAAATGATGACAACAAAACTTGTTTGTAATAATATGGTGTTTGGTGTTTATATTCAGAGGCTATCGTAGGGTCACACTCTCAGCCACATCAGTATAACATCAGACGAATGTCTATCACTAAGTTTATTCATTAAAGTAGAGCATAACATATAAGCAGCATACAGTAACAGAGCTTGGTACAGAGTGAAGCTGATTAGCATAAGGATGCAGCTGTGCTGGCAAGTGTAGAGTGCATCATGTACTCCTATTTCAACTGATGGTACCAGACAATGGGAAGAGGTTAGAGATCAGTTAGGAGAGGCTGGGTGGTGGCGTGAGTTGATAGTACTACATTGTTCTTACTTTCTACCTGCTTTGAATGTTTTGATAGATCAAGAAAAGAAGAAGACAAAAAAGACAAGAGAGATCCCTATTTTTACTTTCACATTTACCTACTAAAATTATTTGAAAAATAATCTTCAAAAGTCGCTGTGCATGATTTATACACATGTATACATGAGGCCATGAAACCTTACCTGCATCAGCAGAAGTGTCACCAGAATGTTGATGTGCTTGTCGAAGCTCCGCTGAGGAAATGTGAATTTGTTGCAGTAATCTATCAGCAAATGCAGGGAAACGCTGTGCACACTCTCCCAACAAGTACTGAGCAATGAAGGACAGTTGTTTTGATGCCCACTCATTAAGGAACCAAGCGTAGTACATTGGGATCACATCATCAAACTGAGTTACCTGCGAACAAAGTCAACATGGGTCAAAATGATGGAGTAAATTAACCCTTACACTGGTGCAATTCCGTAACACATGTTACATAGCCACTGGTGAATTTACAGAGAGAAAAATAAAGAAAAACGGTCATATAGGTTTTCGCATCCATGGGAGGTAATCAGAACCGACCAAACAGACTGAGCCAGTAGCGCGACATATGTCGTGACAACCAGGTGACAGTATACATAAAGTAGCGCGACATATGTCGCGACAACCAGCATAAGGGTTAAATTGCTGACAAAGTCTAACCTGAGTTTACTGGTTACTCTATGGACTACTTTACCTTAATTATACTTATTTTTATGTATGTATTCCTTCTTTTTCTTCTTGTTCTTTTGTTCACTTTCTCAAGTTGTTTCCCTTGTCCTAATCACACTTGCATGCAAGTAACATTAAGTATCATACAAACACATGTTTTCATCAACACAATAGAAAAAAATAAAATAAAATCAACTTTCTAAACAGACAATACAGTAAACATTATGAATGTGTGTGTGTGTGTGGGGGGGGGGGGGTGTGTGGACATGGGGTTTGGGGGTTGAAACAAAAATCTTAGCGTGCATCTTTCATGGCAGACACGGAAATATGCACACACACTAGCTGCATGATGCACGCACAAAGAAATAGACCCATATGTTCCCTCACCTTTCTCTTCAGTGTTTCTACATCCACACCATGTTTGTTCCTGTCTGCGAGTTCTACAGCGTTCCACCGCCAAGGAGTCTTGGGCTGCAGGGGGATCACAACGTAGTTTCTGTGACTTGCAAGCTCCAGGTAAAACTTCATCTCCCACCGCCGTACATTTGTATTGTCCACCAAGACAGGTGAAACGCATTCATTGCAAGCGGCCTTTGCTCTGTTCTGACAAGCTTCATGAGCTGAGCTGAGGCACGAAGCGTCAAACTTGTACTCTCCGTCTTGAAAGAAATAGTCATCTGCAGAACAGACAATGCTGGATATGTATGCTTCTGTGATGGCTCTGACGAGTGTGCTCTTTCCTGACCCTGGAAGGCCTCTCATTATGAAGAATACTTTAGACTGGCTGATTACTTGCAATGTGTGTGGGTCACGCAAGAATGGGAAGTCCAGAGTGCTGTCTTGAGCAGACATTTGAGGTGGTTTCCTGATTGAATATGGTTTTCTTCTGCTGTGTTTGAGCTTGTAGACTGGGGTGCATATTGGACCATCCACCTGAACAAAGAAAAAAAGAAAACAATTGTGAGCACAAAAGCAGGAAACAATCGGACACTGTATAACTTTAACAATCATTGACAATTTTATACACATGTGTAAAACAGAGAGAGAGAGAGAGAGAGAGAGAGAGAGAGAGAGAGAGAGAGAGAGAGAGAGAGAGAGAGAGAGAGAGAGAGACAGAGAGAGAGAGAGCAAGAGAGAGAGAGAGAGAGTCTAGTCTATTCAGAGAGGGTAATAATAATAATAATAATGATAATAACTGGACATTTTTAAGTGCCTAACCTATGGCTCTAGGCCCTTTACAAAAGAACATATATCATACATATATATCAAAATAGAACAATTAAATGTAATTGTAGAGCTTTCGATCTTCTTCTTCTTTCCGTGGGGGACCGGATCCAATTTCTTGGATGTTGAAGGTCCCGCGGTGACGTCCATACACTGTTGGCCCCCATTGCGGTCTGTGCAAGTCGTGTAAGGAAGTTAAAAAGCCAAAGCTGGGGGAGGGGGGGGGGGGGGGGGGGGGGGTATGGGGGATGCAGGAGGGCAGTGGAGAGGAGCTTGGCTAGGTTTTGGGGTTATTAAAACTTTGTACAATCCATCAACGGCTATGGGAGGGAGGTGGATGGCTGCAGGGCTCTGCTGCCACCGAGTCGTGACATGAACGACTCAAGGGAGGGGGCGGATGTGGTGGAGATCGGGAGCTTGTTCCACTCTGATGTTGTCCCCGGAAAAAAGGAGTGGGACAGTGAAGGGTGGTAGTCCTGTTCTTGATGGATCCTATTCCCTCTCGTTCTCGTGTCTGATGGTTTGAGAAACGCGGTCTTATCAATGCCGACCATGTCTTTTTAATTTTAAACATCATCGCTAGCCGACTGTTATGTCTTCGTTCTTCGAGGCTCTTCCATCCTAAGTTTGTCAGCATGTTGGTGACGGTGCCAGGCTCTTTTTCCCTGTAGTTATTGTGGACATATCTGGCCGCTCTATCATAAACCATCAGAACGGCAACAGGGATGTAATGGAATATAATAGAAGAATACAAGCGCTTCTCACTCCATCGTTTACCTCGTCTGTTGTACAACAGGAATTCAGCTGTTTTGACTGTGCAGTCCCTGTGCACTCTTGCACCATTACTGGTGAAGCAGAAGACACGAACATGGACAGAAGCATCTTGTGTTCTTACACGGTCTCTTAGACCTCCGTCACACAGAAACAGTTTTTCAATGTTCTCTACTTAAATGCCCCGTCCGGTTATCCCCGAATCGACATTGCATCATGTACGTGCAGGACCTAGTGACCAAAATAGTCCTGCTGTTGTTTGTGGGTATGTTTCACCATCGTTGCAGATGACAGACAGTATCGCAGTGAATGACAGGACCAGTGTGTATTTATCAAAATTACAAAATTAAATACAAAAACGTATATAACAACGCTAAGTTCAAAATGTTCGGTTTAAAAAAAAGTTAAGCCAAAAACATCATAGACAAAAAACATTTAGAAATATTTTTAAAAACACAGAGAAGAAGAACTGAACGTGTGCAGAACCTTTCCGGAAGACGAGACAGCAGACGACGTAAATCTCAGCTGATGGCCGGCAGGACACACACGTAATGTTGTTTTGTCGAAAATGCTTTTGCAGCAGATTGTTGGCTTGACGTTTCTTCTGTACTAATCAGCACGCCGTGTAACAGAACACTTCATTTCCTAAAGATTAAAGTAAATACGACGGCAGCACATGAGATATACAGGAAGAAACAGGACAGATGGAGACACGCACGATGTCAGAAAATGACACACACGACTACCCCACAATATCGAGGCAGACGTTGCAATCAGCTATAACAGAGATAGCTTCGCAGTACGACAGTGATCAAAAACCACGACAAGTCATTCCCGAGGCTGTGTACATCGACGAACTGCCTGACTACGATGAATTCTTTGCCAAGTTTCTTGTGCCCAACCAGTTGGGCATTCTGTCAGAGAAGGCAACCAGCCTGTGGAAAAGCCGCAGAGAGTGGGTGTGTGAAGATGGGAGTCCCGATTTCGTTTTCCTACGACAAGCATTTGGTAAGACTGATGATGGCGGTGATGATGATGATGATGATGATGATGTGGAGGAGGAGGGTTGAGGTTGTATATATAGTGCGTCAATTTTCCAATTTACAGAACTTTCTTCTTTGTTTTGCTGTTGTGATATATTGTTTTTGCTATCATTGTATGTATACATACCCTGGATATTTTTTTACAAGTCTGTTGTAATTATCATTTGTGAACAGTACTTGTTGGGTACGATGGAAAGATGAACATTATTTTGTTCCGCAATATGTACAGGTCTACACAAAGAAATCATGTGTATGTATTTACATTGGCAGATACAGTGCAGAATCACATCAATAACCATCTAAAAGGTTGAATGACTTACACTTTTTCAGGAGTGAAAGTGAACAGAATTTTAGCTTTAGGACTGGTATTAACCCTTACACTGGTGCAATTCTGTAACACATGTTACATAGCCACTGGTGAATTAACATAGAGGAAAAAACGGTCATATAGGTTTTTGCATTCATGGGAGGTAATCGGAACCGACCAAACAGACTGAGCCAGTAGCGCGACATATGTCGTGACAACCAGGTGACAGTATACATAAAGTAGCGCGACATATGTCGCGACAACAATTAGCCTAAGGGTTAATAACATTTTTCTTGTTTTCCAAAGGGGAAGCAACTGTTCCTATTGCTGACTGCAAGTGCCAGGAGTTTTCTGCCCATGCCAAGCAAGAGATGAAGATGAGTGAGTTTGTGACCTACTGGCAGAAGCTTCGAGAAGCAGGTTATCCCTTGGGCCAAGAGAGTTTATACCTGAAAGACTGGCATTTCACAAGGTACGTGTAGCATGAACAGAAATAATCACCATGCAGGTGTTTGAAATAAAGCACTGTGTGCTCTTGACAGTATCAAAACAAAGACACAGAGACACATTAATAGGCAAAGATGCATACAGAATGACTCGCAATCACATTCGCATGCACACATGTTCTGTACACACATACACACACGCACACACACATAAACACACACACACACACTAGATAAAACAACTTTATTTGTTTTATGTCTCTTTTCTCTTTTTTCATATCTTCAGAATATTGCAAATAATGAACACTCCCATGACAGTCTAAATTTGTTCAACCTTGTTTACTAATTGCCAAGAGCTCCCACCCCCCACCCCTGGAAAAGGTAATAGTTGCTACCCTTGCATCATTGTGTCTTTGCAGAGCCTTTTCAGACTATGAAGCCTACAGTACCTGCCCGTTTTTCCGGTCTGACTGGATGAATGAATTCTGGGATGAGCGAGAGGACAGTGAGGATGACTATAGGTTCGTCTATATGGGACCGAAGGGAACCTGGACTCCCTTCCATTCTGACGTCTTTCGCTCGTTCAGCTGGTCGGCTAACATCTGCGGCAGAAAAAGATGGATCTTTTTCCCTCCAGGTGAGTGATTGACGACACAATTATTCATCTTATTCCCACAAGATGAGTGACAGATGACGCAAGTAATCTATCGAACCCTGTCAAAACAATCATGTTCCGTAAAACAAAATAGGAAAATCTGTGAAGTTCTGTATAACTTCTGTAGTTTGTATCTGGTAGGAGCCAAGTCCACTTTTCCAGTAAGTAAGAATGATAGGAGTGGAAGTTGTTTTTCCTCACTAGTGTCAAATGTATATTATTTTTATTTTTTGTGAGACTATGATCATTCGGAAGTCTTACTGCCTGTATTACAGGGGAGGAAGAGCACCTGAAGGACATACATGGCAACCCAGTGTATGACGTGATGTCGGAGGAGTTGAAGGACCCCACAAAATTCCCCAACGCTCACAGAGTGCAACACAGGATAGAGATTATTCAACACCCAGGGGAGACAATCTTTGTGCCCAGCGGCTGGCATCACCAAGTTCACAATCTGGTCAGTTGATTTATAGTATTTAAAAAAATTCCTTTTAATAATAATAATAATAACGATTACTTATATAGCGCGTAAACCTCGTGGTGACAAGCCCAGAGCGCTTTACACTTACATAATCATAATACAAACAAGGAAAGAGAACTAAATCCGAATAAATTCAAACATGGTCACACACACCCACACACGCACGCACACACGCGCGCGTGCACACACACACACAATCTTTCTTTCGTCATTGTAAACATATCTTTAACTTTTGATTAATAAGCTTTGTTTTATAGACTTATGATTCTGTTGGTGCTGCAGGCCTGAATGTGTCTGTTTCTGTATGTGTAACCAATACTCGATTAACCTTTGGAGGCAAAGCCAGTCAAACTGGAGTGAGTTTTGGCTCAATAAATAGCCCTTTACAAACTGCTAAGTGAACGCAAAGGTTCGCAAGAGCATACCAGGTGAGGACAGCAACCACACCCCATCACAAACATCTCTCCACATCTCAGAGGTGACGACAGCAACCACACCCCATCACAAACATC
This sequence comes from Littorina saxatilis, assembly GCF_037325665.1. Taxonomy (NCBI): domain Eukaryota; kingdom Metazoa; phylum Mollusca; class Gastropoda; order Littorinimorpha; family Littorinidae; genus Littorina; species Littorina saxatilis. The sequence continues at coordinate 18,665,671 of NC_090246.1, forward strand.
TCTCCACATCTCACAGGTGAGGACAGCAACCACACCCCATCACAAACATCTCTCCACATCTCACAGGTGTGCTGTCTACGAACGTACATAAAATAAACGTAGAGCTAACATTAATAGCTGACGCTCAAGGCAGGGAGACAACTCCAACAATGCAGAGCAGCTGCTGTGAATGGAAGACTACTATGTCACCCTGTCTCATGTGTTTTGAGTGTTTTGCTTTGACATGTTTTCATTGTTGTAGGCCCCGGCTATTTGCAGGGATCGCGTTTACGCACGATTTTTGCGTATTTGACGCATTTTAAAAGTCGCTGACGCGTTTTTTTCGCCGCGCCGCGTAAGCCATACGCAAAAATATTGTAACTTTTTCTTGTCTTCACGCAGCGCTTTTGCTCTGACTTAATAATCACCCGATCCTGAAACTGACTAAGTGACGACACACATGAAATCTGCGCGTCAAAACTAAAGTCCGTTTCTTTTTGCATCGAAGTATCGCAAACGAACATAACGAGGGTATTACCAGATAATGTCTTGTCGGATAATGAAACAGACATTAGCTGCTCTCCCATCTCGCGCTTCCAAAAGGCGGAAAGTGTGTCTAGTCGTATTAGAGCGGGAAACAAACTCGCAAGGCCCAAAGGTTGGAGACAGCAGGGGTGTTATTCGACAGGCGTGCGCGGAGTTCGACAGGAAAACTCGCCGTATTTAGGTAAGGAGTGTCTTTAAGTCTTTCGTGCGTGTTTTGTTTGTGTCTGTACGTGTTTTCGTAGTACGCAAAAATATTGGTCCGTGACGCGTTTTTTTCGTTTTGTTGCGTATGACTTACGCGTTTTTTAAAAAGCTAGCGCGATCCCTGTATTTGGTCTCAAAATGTTGCACTCTTTCTGATAGCTTTTGTTTTTCTTTCAATTCACCACAATTAATACTCTTGTTCATGTTCATCACGACGAAGAAAACGTGCTTAAAGCTTTAGACTTTTGTGACTCATCTACACATTCCTTACGTTACCTTGCTAAATCTCAGCACTACTTCTCTGTTTTTCTCATAAAAATTAACAGGTTTGAGTGAAAATGTAATGTATTCAACAGGTTTTGAATATATATATCTATATATATATACGACTTGTGTCTGTGTGTCTGTGTGTCTGTGTATTTGTGTATTTGTGTATTCGCCATGCACGGCCAAAGTTCTCGATGGATCTGCTTCAAATTTGGTGGGCTTATTCAGAGAGACCCCGGACACAACCTCATCGATGAGATATTTCAACACGTGCTCTCAGCGCGCAGCGCTGAACCGATTTTGGTTCCACCTCAGCTATTTTGGTTCCACCTCAGCTACCCGGGCCCCCATACCGACACACCATAGCCGCTACACCACATCACAACGCCAAAGTTCTCGGTGGATCTTTTTCAAATTTGGACACCGTATTCAGCTACACCCCGGACACAATATCATCGATGAGATATTTCAACACGTGCTCTCAGCGCGCAGCGCTGAACTGATTTTGGTTTTTGTGTTCATTTCACCATTATAAGTAACTCTTCCTTATCTTCTCCAGTGTTTGGCGTTTATCTCCCTTCCTTCGTGTGGCTTTCCCGTTCAGTTGTAAGTTACTACTATTTTTAGAATGTCACTGCGCTGTCCACTGCGCTGTCCACAACGCTTCCCTTGCACCCGTAAGTTGTTCTTACTGTCAAAGTGAAAAGGTCGAATCAATTTATAGCCACGCGAAAAATAAACTCTAACCTATCTCTATATATTTATAGATACAGATATGCATATATATATACGGCTTCTCTGTGTGTGTTTGTGTGTGTGTGTGGGCAAAAACCTGTGTATTGTAGAGTTCTGTTTGTGATGTGGTCTAGCGGCTTTTGTCTGTCTGTATGTTCTGGCATGTGAGAAGCCACAGCAGATAATATAGGGCTAAGAAATAAGCTCTAAAATTCTCAATCCCGTTTGACAGGACTTCGCCTTCAAAGGTGATTGTGGTGAACCGCAACGCTGTCTGTCTCTGTCTCGCGCCGTTCACCCCAAATTCCCGTTTCTGAGTTACTATTTTTAGAATGTCACTGCGCTGTCCAGAACGCTTCCCTTGCACCCGTAAGTTGTTCTTACTGTCAAAGTGAAAAGGTCGAATCAATTTATAGCCACGCGAAAAATACACTCTCACCTATCTCTATATATTTATAGATATAGATATACATCTACTATATAATACTGGTAGGGTTTTCGGTGGTTTTTCGATTCCTGTGACCAAACCGCGCGGATTTGTGCCTTCTCCTTCGGTTGCTATGCCAACGTGACCCAGGAAATCGATTCCGCTAGGTCCCGACTTCCAATTTTGTCCACGAACAAAGTTTGAAGAGGTTTGTCTCGCAAATTTGAGCAGACAACAGTGAACTTTGACCTGAACTTTGACATCGCGGCGAAAGAGATCTGTGATTGGTTCTTCTTCAACTTTCGGTTCGACTAAACACGCGACCGCACCTCAGACGAACCTAGCTGTGTGTTTTATTTCTCTACCCCAGACGAACCTAAAATAATAAGAAGATAGATAGATCTGTTTATCTGTTAATGGAACTCCAAAATATTCCATAGATTTGTTTACTAAATAGTTCGAAACATTATCACCTGATAAGTCGCCGTATAACCTTATAGGTTCCAGCGACTAAATATTTTCCCCCGGTTCAACCATAGACATGTACGTCATCATGATCTCCCCTTAATTTGACCGTTATTTTGGCTGTCTTAGTGAAATGGTAAGATATATCTCTATGTTTTTTACATGTAAGTGTTCGGAAAAAATACAGTTATAGCAGCTATGTACAAAAATAAGCAGCATATGCTCTTTTCGCCAAAGTAAAGTCCTTTTTTCTTCTGGTTTCTTATATGTGTCACAGCACACCGCAAGCTTTTAGGCGAATAGCAAGTGAGTGGTATATATATATCATCAATTTTATAGTAGACAACGGTGTAAAATACTTACCATGTTCATGTCCGTTATACGTTTTCAATATTCCATATGTGTCATTTAATTGTGTGTTGCTTGATGCCATGTATGTATGTGTGTGTGTGTGTGTGTACATGACTTTAAATAAGCATGGATGGATGTGTGCACTCGATTGTGTGTGTGAACCATGTATATATTTTCTGTTGTCAATTAGATATGTTATACTATGCGTTTGAATCATTAAGTATTTTAGACGTCATACTTTTTTTCGTATCTTCACGATGGCTTTTTACCCGTTTAAATTTTAATGCTTCCAACTTTCAAAGCGCTGCACGGCTGGGAAGAGATGCGCACTTTTATCACTGTTGTTCATGTAGACGTAATCATGGATTCATGCAAACGTCATACCTGCTGTATTTTATTTTGTTTGTTTGTATAGTCGCGTGCGGTCGCGCAGTCTTTTTGGTCAGTTCCGATTACCTCCCATTGATGCGAAAACCTATATGACTGTTTTTTGTTATTTTTCTCTCTGTTAATTCACCAGTGGCTATGTAACATGTGTTATACCTTATAGGTTCCAGCGACTAAATATTTTTCCCCGGTGCAACCATAGACATGTACGTCATCATGATCTCCCCTTAATTTGACCGTTATTTTGGCTGTCTTAGTGAAATGGTAAGATATATCTCTATGTTTTTTACATGTAAGTGTTCGGAAAAAATACAGTTATAGCAGTTATGTACAAAAATAAGCAGCATATGCTCTTTTCGCCAAAGTAAAGTCCTTTTTTCTTCTGGTTTCTTATATGTGTCACAGCACACCGCAAGCTTTTAGGCGAATAGCAAGTGAGTGGTATATATATATCATCAATTTTATAGTAGGTAACGGTGTAAATTACTTGCCATGTTCATGTCCATTATACGTTTTCCATATTCCATATGTGTCATTTAATTGTGTGTTGCTTGATGCCATGTATGTATGTGTGTGTGTGTGTACATGACTTTAAATAAGCATGGATGGATGTGTGCACTCGATTGTGTGTGTGAACCATGTATATATTTTCTGTTGTCAATGTTGTCAATTACATATGTTATACTATGCGTTTGAATCATTAAGTATTTTAGACGTCATACTTTTTTTCGTATCTTCACGATGGCTTTTTACCCGTTTAAATTTTAATGCTTCCAACTTTCAAAGCGCTGCACGGCTGGGAAGAGATGCGCACTTTTATCACTGTTGTTCATGTAGACGTAATCATGGATTCATGCAAACGTCATACCTGCTGTATTTTATTTTGTTTGTTTGTATAGTCGCGTGCGGTCGCGCAGTCTTTTTGGTCAGTTCCGATTACCTCCCATTGATGCGAAAACCTATATGACTGTTTTTTGTTATTTTTCTCTCTGTTAATTCACCAGTGGCTATGTAACATGTGTTATACCTTATAGGTTCCAGCGACTAAATATTTTCCCCCGGTGCAACGGCATAGACATGTACGTCATCATGATCTCCCCTTAATTTGACCGTTATTTTGGCTGTCTTAGTGAAATGGTAAGATATATCTCTATGTTTTTTACATGTAAGTGTTCGGAAAAAATACAGTTATAGCAGTTATGTACAAAAATAAGCAGCATATGCTCTTTTCGCCAAAGTAAAGTCCTTTTTTCTTCTGGTTTCTTATATGTGTCACAGCACACCGCAAGCTTTTAGGCGAATAGCAAGTGAGTGGTATATATATATCATCAATTTTATAGTAGGTAACGGTGTAAATTACTTGCCATGGTCATGTCCATTATACGTTTTCCATATTCCATATGTGTCATTTAATTGTGTGTTGCTTGATGCCATGTATGTATGTGTGTGTACATGACTTTAAATAAGCATGGATGGATGTGTGCACTCGATTGTGTGTGTGAACCATGTATATATTTTCTGTTGTCAATGTTGTCAATTACATATGTTATACTATGCGTTTGAATCATTAAGTATTTTAGACGTCATACTTTTTTTCGTATCTTCACGATGGCTTTTTACCCGTTTAAATTTTAATGCTTCCAACTTTCAAAGCGCTGCACGGCTGGGAAGAGATGCGCACTTTTATCACTGTTGTTCATGTAGACGTAATCATGGATTCATGCAAACGTCATACCTGCTGTATTTTATTTTGTTTGTTTGTATAGTCGCGTGCGGTCGCGCAGTCTTTTTGGTCAGTTCCGATTACCTCCCATTGATGCGAAAACCTATATGACTGTTTTTTGTTATTTTTCTCTCTGTTAATTCACCAGTGGCTATGTAACATGTGTTACAGAATTGCACCGGTGTAAGGGTTAACATTTTATTTTTCACCAAGAGAATATAATTCATTATATGCGGGATAATGTGCGGGGGGGGGGGGGGGGGAGGGGTGCAAACAACATTTTCACAAGCACATAACCAACAAAATGACATCGCATGCGCAGCACACAAAGTGCGTAGCACGGGTACCACTAGTATATATATATATACGGCTTCTCTGTGTGTGTGTTTGTGTGTGTGTGTGTGGGCAAAAACCTGTGGATTGTAGAGTTCTGTTTGTGATGGGGTCTAGCGGCTTTTGTCTGTCTGTATGTTCTGGCATTTGAGAAGCCACAACAGATAATATAGGGCTAAGAAATAAGCTCTAAAATTCTCAATCTCGTTTGACAGGACTTCGCCTGCAAAGGTGATTGTGATAAACTGCCACGCTGTCTGTCTCTGTTTCGCGATTCACCCCGGCGAAGCCGGGTATTCCTCTAGTATATATATATATATCTATTACCTGAATTTGTAGATTAGAACATGTAAATTTTTACTGTGCACTATCCTATCAAAAAACAAGAACGGAAAGGCATTGGAATGATGTTTTTAAGAAAACAAGACGTTCACGAGTACACCTTTATCAAATCAAATCAAATCAAATTAACTTTATTATCTCACATGGAGAAATTGCATTGGTGGTACATATAACATAAAGACAAACGAAATACTATTTGAATATATGTACCAATTAAACATTCTTCTCAACTAAAACAGCTGTCTGCATGCAAATCTGTTGCTGTTATAAGATTCAAAACAGATATGTAAAAGAGTCATACACAAAAAAGCCGTTCAATTCCGTATAAAAATCACAAACTACCACATCGAGCTATATGTCGTTATGAGTAGTTTTTTAAAATTAGTTATGATTAATTTTTAGATTGCGGGCCAAAGTGTTGTATGTTTTGACACCAGGAGGACACGATTTCCATCAACCACAACTGGCTGAATGGTTGCAACGTCCGGCGAAGCTGGCTGCATCTCGTGGCGTCACTAGAGGAAGTTCAGAGAGAGATTGGTGATTTCAGTGACATGGAGGGGTGGGATCAACAGTGTCAGGTGTGTTTTTGTTGTTGATAGTGGCAGGTGTGTTGTCTGGTTTGTTGACAATGGCAGGTGTGTTTCTTCGTTGATAGTGGCAGGTGTGTTTTCTTTTTGTTGACATTGTCAAGTGTGTTGTCTTGTTTATTGATGGTGACAGGTGTGTTGTCTTGTTCTTGACTGTGTCAGGTGTGTTTTTGTTGTTGATAGTGGCAGGTGTGTTGTCTGGTTTGTTGACAATGGCAGGTGTGTTTCTTCGTTGATAGTGGCAGGTGTGTTATCTTTTTGTTGACATTGTCAAGTGTGTTGTCTTGTTTATTGACGGTGTCAGGTGTGTTGTCTTGTTCTTGACTGTGTCAGGTGTGTTGTCTTGTTCTTGACTGTGTCAGGTGTGTTGTCTTGTTCTTGACTGTGTCAGGTGTGTTGTCTTGTTTTTAACAGTGTCAGATGTGTTGTTTTTGATGGTGTCAGATGTGTTGTCTTGCTTGTTAACAGTGTCAGGTGTGTTGTGTTGTTTTTAACAGTGTCAGATGTGTTGTTTTTGATGGTGTCAGATGTGTTGTCTTGTTTTTATCAGTGTCAGATGTGTTGTCTTGCTTGTTAACAGTGTCAGATGTGTTGTTTTTGACAGTGTCAGGTGTGTTGTCTTGCCTTTTAACAGTGTCAAGTGTGTTGTCTTGTTTATTAACAGAGGCAGGTGTGTATTTCTTAGTTATTGACGGTGTCAGGTGTGTTGTCTTGTTTATTGACCGAGTGTCAGGTGTGTTGTCTTATTTATTGATACTGTCAGGTGTGCTGTCTTGCTTGTTAACAGAGTCAAGCATGTTGTCTTGTTTATTAACAGTGTCAGCTGTGTTGTCTTGCTCGTTAAGGGTGTCAGGTGTGATATTGTTTTTTGTTTTTACGGTGTTAGGTGTGTTGTCTTGTTTGTTGACGATGTCAGGTGTGTTGCCTTGTTTTTGACGATGACAGGTAAGATCAGAGGGTTGTCTTGTTTTTTACGGTGTCAGGTTTGTTATCTTGTTTTTGACAGTGTCAGGTGTGTTCTCTTGTTTTTGACAGTGTCAGGAGTGTTGTCTTGTTTATTGACATTGTCAGGTGTGGTGTCTTGTTTTTAATGGTGTCAGCTGTGTTGTCTTTTTTTATGGTGTCCGGTGTGTTGTCTTGTTTTTGACAGTGTCTGGTGTGTTGTCTTGGTTTTGATGGTGTCAGGTGTGTTGTCTTGTGTTTGATGGTGTCAGGTGTGTTGTCTTGTGCTTGATGGTGTCAGGTGTGTTGTTTTGTGTTTGATGGTATCAGGTGTGTTGTCTTGTGTTTGATGGTGTCAGGTGTGTTGTCTTGTGTTTGAAGGTGTCAGGTGTGTTGTCTTATTTTTGACGGTGTCAGGTGTGTTGTTTTGTTTTTAACAGTGTCAGGTGTATTTTCTTTGCTGAGAGTGGCAGGTGTAATGTCTTATTTTGACTGTGTCGGATGTGGTGTCTTGTTTTTTGACAGTGCCAGGTGTGTTGACTTGTTTATTGATGTTGTCAGGTGTGTTTTCTTTTTAACAGTCTCAGGCGCAGTCTCTTTATTTTTAATAATAATAATAAATGAGCATTTATATAGCGCAACATCATAACTTTACAATTATGCTCTTTGCGCTTGACACATTTAAAATTAAAACACAGTTATTCAAGCATTTACATCTACATTCATAGTCAACAACGCTTAATTAATGTGTGTGTGTGTGTGTGTGTGTGTGTGTGTGTGTGTGTGCGTGCGTATGTGTGTGTGTGTAATTTTGTTGTGTTTGTGCATGACTTTTGGGTACATGGGATTCTGATGTGAATACTGAAAATATGTTGTGTGTTTGTGTTTACTATTTGTTGTGTTTGTGCCAAGTACTCCTTCTAGTCCTTGGTTTGTGCATGTATATACATATATTGATAGATGTGGTTCTGTTGTGATTACTGAAACTATTCTGTGTCTGTATGCGTGCCTGTATATATGCATGTACATGTGTGTGTGTGTGCGTGCGTGCGTGCGTGCATGCGTGCATGTGTGTGTGGAGGAGAGTGAGGGGCAGTAATGGGATGAGGGGGTGGGGAGGGGGGGGGGAGCTACGTGGTGGCACACTTAGGCACCAAATCAGTTGGTTGGGCGCTCATTGTCTTTCTGTCTCTGCTTCCACCACCAACCCCCCTTCCGCCTTTCTTTGACACAAGTCACGCTTTAACAACGGTTTGAGAATACAATCATCACTTTATTTATTTTTAAAGAAACAAACCTGACTCCAGAATGTCGCGGTGTCCTTCTTTGACAGCCTTTTGTTATCGCTATTTGACACAGCTCCAGGCTAGTGGTTTATTCAATGCTTCTATTGCGTGTCATTTCCCCTTCATTTCCAGCCTTTCAATTCACCAGCAAAATTAGATCTTGTTCGTTACTGTGAAACCTGAGTTGCCTGGCCGTATTGTTTTTTTCCCCCTGAACAGCCGTTTTCCATAACGGCAAGGGCCAGTTAATTGAACTGTGACGCGATCAATGGGAATGTGTACGGATGATTTGATAGCTTTCACATTTTTAAAGAGCAAATAACAAAAGCCGACTTTCATTGTCAGTGAGAGTTTTGTTGTTGTGGTTGTTGTTGTGGACCACTTTTTGTTTATTGCTGATAACTAGCTTGTTTTCTTGCGAAGAAGTTTCATTTTGTGGTTGGTAGTCCTTCTCTCTTAGTTTAATCGTTAGGCCTAATTAGAGTGAAATAGCTTTGATAGAAATTCAGCAAAAATTGAATACAGAAAAAATCACAAATGGTCCATATTAGGAGCCTGGGCGCCCAATATGGACCAGTGAAGCGGCCTTCACGAATTACTGTAAAAAGCCCCCTATACTTCAAAATAACATGATACAACTAAGTGTGCAAGTCAGACTAATTCAAATATACTTTAGATTAAGCTGTTTCGGGTTGATGAGAGCATTATTTGAAGCACACCAGGAAACTGAAGAAGCTTATCAAAAACAGAGTGAAAATAAGTGAAATTATCAACTTCCACAAAATAAAGACTATTTGTTATATTTTTTTGAAATCTCGAGGGCTAGGTATAGGTTATTTTCACCAAGCTTCTTAATGAATTTATTAAAATTGCCTTTAGCTTTTATTTTCTTCGATTTGTTGAAGGTGGTCCATATTAGGGGACTCACACATACTTTGAGGTTTTGCTATTATTTTTTGTTTGCAGTAGAAACTCGGGGTACACACTGCTCATATGAAACAAATACGGTCTTAGCTGTCATATATAGCCATTTTTGTGTGATAAAAGCTTTGGCTGTGGACAGAAACGAATCCGTTTTAGGCGGCACATTTAGAGTGAGCGCTCCCAAAAGTGAAAAAAAGCGAAAAAGCCTAACGGTTTTGAGGTTTGTGTTTCTGCAACTGTTTTGACATGTGCAACTTATCCAGAGAGGGTGCATAAAGCGAATGAAATTGTTTTGAGCGCTCTAGCGCCGTTAGCTTGTCAGAACAGGAGGTGGTCCATATTAGGAGCTGGTCCATATTAGGAGCCTTTCCCCTATACAATATATCTTATACTGAGAAAAATAGTCTTTTCCAATTAAAAAACAAAATAGTCTGTTTACGGTATCCCGACCGACCCTATTTTTTCGCGCGACCCTAGACTTTTTTGGGGCATTTGGGAGAAAAAAATAAATTTTTAAATAAATAAAAAAGTCTCTTTTTTTTGGCAAAATAACTTGCAAATGTTTTTTTGGAGGGGGAAAAATAAATCCCGACTTACCGACCCTATTTTTGTGTGCCTATGTTACTGTAAACAGACTATTTTTTTGTGTGTGCCTAGTCTCAAGTTTCACGCAACACTGTTTGAAAACGAAAAAAAAAGAGCTAGAGATTTGAACCCTATTCTCATACTTCCAGGGTTTGAATACCTCCAGACATAATACAAGATTGGTTGACGCTCGAGAAATTTCAAGTAAACAGCGTCAGCGGGGTCATTTTGGGAAAAAAGCTAAAGAGAGAGAGAAAAATATCATGTTCTTTGGCGTTTCTTAAACTAAAACTTTGCAACTTCACATGCTCCCATAGTTTAATGGCCTGCAGACATTACCCAAGTCTAGTTGTCCTTTGTCAAGGTCACAGGGGGGTCACATTCGCGTTGAAATATGAAAAATGATTATTTTCTTGAGGGTTTTTGAAGTAAGATCTTTGAAACTTCCCCCACTTTTAGGGTTTAGTAACCTTTAGACATGACGTCACAACTGAGTTAAGAACACTCTTCTGGAACGTTTATGGTGCTAGAGCAGCAGGTTATTTCTGATTCATGTTTTGTATGACGAAGTTGAGCCATATGGGCATTTGCTGTTCTTGTAAATACACTAATTCTCCTAAATGTTTTGTTTTTGCAGAGGATTCTAAAAGCCTTGAGCGGTATTGACTTTGTCGAGTTCCTACGATTCGTGGAATCCATTGCCAAACGACGCATAACAGCGCTGAACATGTTGAAAAACAAGTCAACCAAAAACGAAGTCGAAGAGTGTTATGGATCAGAAAGTCATATCTCAAATATAACATCAGCAGATTGGCGTGGAAGCAGAGAGGAACACATATTTCGTGACTGCAAGGACAGAGAGAAGAAAGATCTTGAAAAAGGAGAGGAGGTTGAAAAAGCATGTTCAGAAATGACAGAAGACAGGCATTCGCTATTGTCAGCTGGCTTTCAATCATCTCATGGCCACCATCCTAAAGAGAATAAAAACAAACTGTCCCGTAAAATGACACATCAACATGTCGATGCATCTCAGACTTCATTAGATGAAGTCTCTGCCAATTGCAAACACACAGGCGGGTTTTTACCGCCTGAAACTTTGTTTGAAACGGCACACAAGCAACCTCAGATTTCACAAGAAACACAATTAAGACAAACGGAATCTGCCCCTACAGCTTTCTCAACGCCAACGCAGGATTCACACAGAGGCTTGCCTAAACAAGCTCTGAGCGCACTTGAAACACACAACACTGAGCACTACGAACACTGCACGATGATGCTAGACCTAGTTGACAGCTCCTGCACAAAAGCAGCATCAGGTTCAGATCGTCGTCCTCACTGGAGTGTCTGCAACGTTAACCACGCTCTCTTCGATCTGGCCAGCGTGGCACTCGTGCTGAAACACATATCGAAGACGGGTATTTATACGTCAGCATCGCTTGAGGTAGACGTGTCTGGAAATGAAGAGTCGGAATGTTTGTCTGAAAACTCTGCTGCTGTGTCTTCTACAACACCTTATGGGACATGTGACAAGCAGGAATCGGTTTCTGATCAAGGTGAGGAAAAGGTCGACGGATACTTAGAACATTGTACAAGAAAAGAGGAGCCTGAAAACATTTCTGAGGCATTCTCAAAATCCGTAAGCTTTACAGACAATGATAAAGGATGTCCTCCTGTACAATTTGACGTCAACAAGGAGTTGGAGTCGCAAAACTGTGGGGTTGAGGGAGATATGGAAGCCGGTGATAGTGTCTCCACTAGTGAGGAGACTGGGATTGGTAACGGAGAGTCTGCTGTGGACATAGACTCACTTTTGAGCGTGATAAGTCAAACTCTGCGCACGTTCGATATCACCGACATTTTCGATTGTAACTAAGTTGTTGCTGTTTTTGCTGCTTAGGAGTTTACAAAAAAAGGGGTGTGTGAGAGGTTTCTAATTGGTCTATGTGTGTGTGTGTGTGTGAGTGTGTGTGTGTGTGTGTGTGTGTAGAGTGAGAGTTACTGGGTAACGAAGAGAGAGAGAGAGAGTGTTATTCGTATGCGGCATAGTGTACTTGCGTATGCGCATTACATATGTGGTTTTATGTGAATGCATAATTATTGCGCATTATGAGTATTTATTTCCTGCTCCTAAAATGCAGCTAGTTTGATTCATAACAAGCGTTCTGTGCTATGAACATCTCCGATTTTTTTCTATCACAAAGTCTCCTTGAATTTACACCTGAAACAGCAAAATCAGCCATCCACCTCCCTCCTCCCCTACCACGTACGTGACCCTGCACCAAAAGGCGGGTCACATCCCTAAAATGACTTATGAATATGTAATGGCATGTGTTTTGATTTTGAGCTTCACAGAACATAGTACCATGGCGGTATTTTGAAAAACAACTCCGGTGATTTCTTTTATGCCGACTAAGGTATTTTGACCAGAATAGAGTAAAAGACAGATGTCTTACACTTATCCATGTGTAAATTGCAGTCTTCTGTCATGTGTTTTTGATGCCACGACAAACCGAATGCATAAAACTTGAGTTCTTTTTATGCCTTTCCATCTGTGTGTGTGTGTGTGTGTGTGTGTGTGTGTGTGTGTGTGTGTGTCACTGTGTGTGTGTGTGTGTGTGTGTGTGTGTGTGTGTGTGTTGTTTGAATGATTGTATGTGTGCGTGTGTGATGCAAATTTACAGAAATGTAATTCCAAACATAAACATTTATACTTTGCTATTGTGTCTTTTACCATTCCTTCAGTATCAAAATGTGCGTGCTGCAGTGCTATCGCATATTGAAACACACACACACACACACACACACACACACACACACACACACACACACACACACACAGTCACACACACACACACACACACACACACACACACACACACAGTGACACACACACACACACACACACACACAAGCTCGCACACAAACATTCAAGTTTTTTTCGCTCTCTCTCCACATACACACGTACAAACTGTCTTTGCCTCTGTCTATGTGTGCGCGCCTCTCTTTCTCTTTCTTTCTCTCTCTCTCTCTCTCTCTCTCTCTCTCTCTCTCTCTCTCTCTCCCCCCCTCTCTCTCTCTCTCTCTCTCTCTCTCTCTCTCTCTCTCTCTCTCGCTCTCTCTCTCTCAGATTAAGAGACAGCAGTAGGATATTGCGAAAGATCATTTTTCAATCATTGAACAGAATAATGGTTGAACTAGGATTTGTGTACCTGCAAAACATTACTCGTGATCGTATTTCTGTAGGCTCCAGAATTTGTCATTTTGACATAACCGTGCGTACCTGCGAAACATTACCTGCTATTCAGACTTAATTGGTCGTGTGACAGACGTTTTCTTCCACACGAGATTACGTTGATTGTCTAACGAAGCCGTCAGGCTGAGTTAGACATCAGCTAATCGAGTGTGGAAGAAAACTCTGTCACACGACCAAGTCAGAATAGCATTTATGTCTCACAGCTTCAACAGAGGAGAGAACAAACACGTTTTGCGTACTCAGGCTTGACAAACCTAAACACAGGAGCAGCCATTGTGGAGAGATCTACTTTTTGACGAAAGTGACCGAACAACTATGAATGACGTCTCAGTATATATGAATGACGTCACAGTCTTTTGAAGCATCGCAATCTTCATGACGTCTGTCTGTGTCTGCATCCGCGAAATGTTTGTTCTTTCCGGGATCTTTGTCATCTATGTTCATAACTCTGTCCTTCTAGATTCAGACTTTCCAAGGGCAGCTAAATTCGCGTATGGAAACAGTTCTGTCGTTCTTTCTTTCTTTCTTTCTTTATTTGGTGTTTAACGTCGTTTTCAACCATTCAAGGTTATATCGCGACGGAGTTCTGTCGTCTGGGATGCCGTTTTCAGTATTCTCAGCGTTGAAGAATTTGTAAAGAGAGGAAACGATAACAGCAGGAGAAATAAAAGTCGTGCCGGTGTGCATTTTGGGGCTTTTGGAGGGACGATTTCGAGTTTGAATCCGTTCTTGCACATGCCCCAAAGCGTGTAACATACATTATCCTACATAGGGCCTACGTGAGAGAGACACCCGTGAGATAATAATCGTTCAAATCACACGTGTGTATATCATGTAAATGAGGTCATGTCAAGCAAGTCTGGCAGGGACCTGTTTTTCCACTGCTTATGATGCCAAAGTCACCGAGACAAACGTCATTATAGAAGAAGAAAAATTGCGCTCGCTAATTACCCTCGATGAATAAAACTAACACGTCACGCCACACTTTCAGAGTGACGTTTCTTTGCTTTGACGTAATAGATTGCACGAGGCTTCAGAAGAGATCGATGTTCCAAAACAAGCGTCTTCAATTTAGCTGCCTCGAATGCCGGACATTTTCAGTAAAATACACGTAAGTACAGTATGTAGGATAAACAGAATACTAGATGGCTTGCTGTGTCGTACCAGATTCACACTCGTTGCTTTTTCAAATAGTGAACAGCTCGCTTTCGCTCGCAGTTCAATATTTAAAAAAACAACTCGTGTAAATCTGGTACGACACAGCAAGCCATGTAGTATTCTCTATATCTTGCACACGTTTGCTTTAGTAGTGGCAAAGAAGGAAAGCGTGTGACATTACTTATGATCGAATGTCTGTAGGCTGTGCGTCACAGTAATTTCACAGTTTGTCATCTTTTCATTTTGCTTTTTAAATAAAACACATGGAACCAGTTTTCTGTTCAAAGTCGTTTGGTACCCTTATTCCAGAATTTTACATTTCGACCTAACCGTGAAGCCGATTTATTTAGTGACGTGCTTCAACGAAAGCAAACATTGCACACTCAGATTGTTTTGCACAATGTTTGCTCTTTGACAACTTCCCCACTTCTCCCTGGCGTCACATTTCAACAAACGCCTACCGCAAATCCTGACGGAGATGGAAAATTTATTGAGGATGATATGGTTAAAAAAAAAAGAAGGGAGTGCAAAACGAAGCTCGATCATTGTATTGAGGAATTTCGCCATGCAGGCCAACGAAAGGTGAATAGGTTTGTTAAAAGAAAAAAAAATTTCAGCACCAAATACACAAGCCGTCACCGGCTGTAAAAGTGATACAAACACAGAGACAACAAGACAAACAGATTCATCAATACATTTGTTTGACGCAAAACGTGTTAAACATATTGATTTAAAGTTTGGGTTATTATTAACATCGATTTCAAAGAAAGACATTCAATTTTGGAAAGTCTGTATACATTTTCAGACAAGGATTGAACACTTCACAATGTGAGTAGAAACATTGTGTTTGGAAGTTTTACATCATCACAACTATCTGTGAGGTGTGCAGAACAAAACTCTAAACTTATATCGAGTCTGCTTTTTGAGTCACTTGAGAAAAAGTGACTCTATGTAATCGGTCAGTGTTAGTCTGTCCGGCCGGCCGTCCGTAGACACCACCTTAACGTTGGACTTTTCTCGGAAACTATCAAAGCGATCGGGCTCATATTTTGTTTAGTCGTGACCTCCAATGACCTCTACACTTTAACGATGGTTTCGTTGACCTTTGACCTTTTTCAAGGTCACAGGTCAGCGTCAAAGGAAAAATTAGACATTTTATATCTTTGACAAAGTTCATCGGATGTGATTGAAACTTTGTAGGATTATTCTTTACATCAAAGTATTTACATCTGTAGCCTTTTACGAACGTTATCAGAAAAACAAGGGAGATAACTAGCCTTTTCTGTTCGGCAACACACAACTTAACGTTGGGCTTTTCTCGGAAACTATAAAAGTACACCTTAACGTTGGACTTTTCTCGGAAACTATCAAAGCGATCGGGCTCATATTTTGTTTAGTCGTGACCTCCAATGACCTCTACACTTTAACGATGGTTTCGTTGACCTTTGACCTTTTTCAAGGTCACAGGTCAGCGTCAAAGGAAAAATTAGACATTTTATATCTTTGACAAAGTTCATCGGATGTGATTGAAACTTTGTAGGATTATTCTTTACATCAAAGTATTTACATCTGTAGCCTTTTACGAACGTTATCAGAAAAACAAGGGAGATAACTAGCCTTTTCTGTTCGGCAACACACAACTTAACGTTGGGCTTTTCTCGGAAACTATAAAAGTGACCGGGCTCAAATTTTATGTGAACGTGACTCATTGTGTTGTGAATAGCAATTTCTTCCTGTCCATCTGATGCCTTATATAATATTCAGAACTGCGAAAGTGACTCGATCGAGCGTTTGCTCTTCTTGTTTCGTCTTACATACAATATTTTGTATCACATTATGGTAATGCTGATACCTCATAGATATTTGGTAGTGTCATAGCCCCCCCCCCCCAACACACACACACACCCCTCTTGTACTAAGCTGAGAGATAAAAAGTGATGTAAAGACAGACCTTTTCAGAATAAGAGTAGGCTACCGTCTTTTAGAATAGACATTGTATTCTTTATTTGAGTAATTCCATCTACTAAAGTTTTGTCAAGTTTTATATCAGGAAACGTAAGAGAGAGAGACAATGACAATGACAAATCTTTATTTTTCGAGGGTGACAAGAATAAGCATAGTTATGCTTTTTTGCATCTGGCCCTCGCCCTAAAGAGGGACTAAACTTATTTTACTATAACTATGACTAGGGAAAAAAAAAGAAAAAAAAAAGGTTACATAAAAACATTAATGGTAGAACATATAAGTTTATGTACATGAAGCGCATTATGTAGAAGCATTGTAGATCATAAGGTTGTGTTCAAAACTGGGTGTAAAGCAATGAAGATAAACGCAAAGTAAGCATACTTTGCAACAATACATTAGCTCAGCAAAACAATGTATTACAGAGCCAAATCTTCGTGATTTGGTCACAATAAACCATAATTCCGATAATGAACAACTGTATACAAAGAGAACATACCAATCAAGTTTATTTGTTCATAGAGTTCATTAAATGGAAAGAATATTTGGTTCTAAAAGAATCCGTATTGGTGGATTGGCGCAGGGCGTCCGGAAGAGCGTTCCAGAGGCTGCTTCCTGAATAAGCAATTGACTTGATTTAAATAGGTCTATCCAAGGATGCAAATTTTGGAAGTTTTACATCATCACAACTATCGGTGAGGTGTGCAGAACAAAACTCAAAACTTATATCGAGTCTGCTTTTTTCGTCTTACATACAATATTTTGTATCACATTATGGTAATGCTGATACCTCATAGATATTTGGTAGTGTCATAGCCCCCCCCCCCCCCCCCCCAACACACACACCCCTCTTGTACTAAACTGAGAGATAAAAAAATGATGTAAAGACAGACCTTTTCAAAATAAGAGTAGGCTACCGTCTTTTAGAATAGACATTGTATTCTTTATTTGAGTAATTCCATCTACTAAAGTTTTGTCAAGTTTTATATCAGGAAACGTAAGAGAGAGAGACAATGACAATGACAAATCTTTATTTTTCGAGGGTGACAAGAATAAGCATAGACGCAAGGTAAGCATACTTTACAACAATACATTAGCTCAGCAAAACAATGTATTACAGAGCCAAATCTTCGTGATTTCGTCACAATAAACCATAATTCCGATAATGAACAACTGTATACAAAGAGAACATACCAATCAAGTTTATTTGTTCATAGAGTTCATTAAATGGAAAGAATATTTGGTTCTAAAAGAATCCGTATTGGTGGATTGGCGCAGGGCGTCCGGAAGAGCGTTCCAGAGGCTGCTTCCTGAATAAGCAATTGACTTGATTTAAATAGGTCTATCCTAGGAAGAGGAGTGTTTAGTTTTATAAAGTGGTGCGAATTCTTCAAAGAGAATTTTGAACAAATGGTTTCGGGTGCATTTTCTGTCATAATTTTATGCATCATTATTCCTTTGTTATATTTCATTCTCGACTTTAGAGGTTTGTTTGTTTGTTTTTGCTTAACGCCCAGTCGACCACGAAGGGCCATATCAGGGCGGTGACTTTAGAGGTAGGACCCCTATGTTGATGTAGTCTGAGTCGGTGAGAGTAGTCTGTTTGAGTAATACTACTTTTAGCGCTCTTTTGTGTAATCTGCTGAGTAGCTTTAGGGAATTATCACTTGCTGAGTCCCATAGAGTGGATGCGCAATCAATAAGAGACTGAATATGAGCAGTGAAAAATAACTTCCTGGCTTGACAATTAAGGAAGTGTTTAATTCTAGATAAGAGGTACACTTTCTTTGACACTAAATTACTAAGTTGTTCAATGTGAGTTGACCAAGACAGGTTGTTTTCGATGTGGGCACCTAGAACTTTGTGATGGTCGACTTTTTCCACTATATTGCCGTCAAGCATTAAATCGGGACCAGTTGAGGTAAAATTCTGTCGTTTCTGTCTAGTTGTAATTATCATATATTTGGTTTTCTTTGGGTTAAGAGACATGTGATTTAGGTCAGTCCATTCTGTCAGCTGGTTTAGACTCCCTTGGAGGGATTCTGATAAGCGAGTTACATTTTTGTTACTGGAGTGAATTGTGGTATCGTCTGCAAAAAGTTCACATAAATGTTGAATATAAAGGGGGAGGTCATTAACATATATTGAGAAGAGCAGAGGTCCTAATACCGATCATTGTGGTACACCATAATCTACAGCTTGCATGCTCGATGCTCTAGCGTTTGTAAGAACTGTCTCTTGTCTGTCAGAGAGAAATGAACTAACAAGATTGATAGTATCAGATCCGACGCCATACAAACCAAATTTTCTAAGCAATAATGTGTGATCAATTACGTCAAAGGCTTTTGCAAAGTCTACAAAAAAGGCACCACAGAATTCATTATCGTTTATTTTGTCCAACCACTGATCAACAAGAGAGATTAAGGCAGTGTGGCAGGAATGCCTAGCTCTAAATCCCGATTGTTTGGGATGGAATAAGTTGTTTTGGTTGAAATGTGCTAGGATGTGTTTGTTGATATGCTTTTCAAGTGGTTTTGATAACACAGACAAAATGGAAATTGGCCTATAATTTGAGGGGTCTCTTTTGTCACCTGATTTAAACAGAGGAATGACTTTAGCCTGTTTCAGGGCGACTGGAACATATTTTTTGTCTAAACAGAGATTGTAAATGTAGGTAAGTGTTTCAGAAATGACGGGGGCTGACAATTTAAGAATCCTACCATCAAGCACATCGAGCCCCCTGGTGCCTGTTTGCTTGAGGTGTGTAAGTGCGTGAAAAACTTCAGGTACTGTAAGAAGGGGAATTTTGCTTGACATGAAATTTGTTTTTTGATTTGCAAAATTCTTCCAAAACTTTCAAATCATTTAATTTGGACTTATCATTTTTAATCACATTTTCAGCTATTTTAGAAAAATGTGTGTTTAAATCATCGGGAGATATGTCCTTGATACAACTCGAGAGAGAGAGAGAGAGAGAGAGAGAGAGAGAGAGAGAGAGAGAGAGAGAGAGAGAGAGAGAGGGAGAGAGAGGGAGAGAGAGAGAGAAAGAGAGAGAGAGAGGGAGAGAGAAAGAAAGAGAGAGAGAGAGAAAGAGAGAGAGCGAGAGAGAACAAAGAGAGAGAGAAAGAGAGAGAAAGAGAGAGAGAGAGAGAGAGAGAGAGAGAGAGAGAGAGAGAGAGAGAGAGAGAGAGAGAGAGAGAGAGAGAGAGTAAGTTGACTGTTCAGGCGTCTGTACGAGTATTTGTGTGTACAATTAAAACAATCTTCTGGCTCACATCTAAAGTCATCCGTACCTATTGCATTTTTATATTCTCGCCAGAATGGGTACGTAATTGTCTTTTAAAGCGCTACCAGGCGTTGAAGGTGTTGACTTATTTAGGTGTAACACGCTTCTTTCAACACTAGGGACTGCTTGTTAAATCGTCAATGCGTGGCGGGGTCACATATATAGCAACGTTCGCGTTCCGAACCGTCACCATTTATCGACACTTTCACCATTCAACCAGAACATTTTCAAAGCAAGGAGGACAATTATTTTGTCCTTAACGGTTATCTCACCGTGTTGCTATTTTTACATTATTTTAGTCAAGTTTTGACTAGATGTTTTAACATAGAGGGGGAATCGAGATGAGGGTCGTGGTGTATGTATGTATGTATGTGTGTGTGTATGTGTAAAGCGATTCAGACATAACTACCGGACCGATCTTCATGAAACTTTACATGAGAGTTCCTGAGTATAATATCCCCACCCGTTTTTTTCTCTCATTTTTTGGATAAATGTCTTTGATGACGCCCTATCCGGCTTTTTGTAAAAGTTGAGGCGGCACTGTCACGCTCTCATTTTCCAACCCATTTTGTTGAAATTTTGGTCAAGCAGTCTTCGACGAAGGCCGGTCTTTGGTATTGCATTTCAGCTTGGAAGCTTAAATATTAATTGATGAGTTTGCTCATTAAAGTTGGCATTAAAATCGAGTTTTCGCAAACAGATTTAAGATTAATTGCATCGTATTCTTCATCAAATTCTGAATGAGAAAATATATACTTATGTCATGTTTACTCTTAAAATGTGATCACAATTAACGAAAATAGGTTAATTAGTACTACGATTAAAATTTACGAAATCTATCCAAATTTGATTTCATCTTATCCTTTATGATTTCCTGATTCCAAAAACATATATATATAAGATATGTTGTATACTATTCAAAATAAGCTCAGAAAGTTAAAAAGAATACAGAAAACGCGCTTTCCTGCTTAGCGCAATACCCTAACGCGTTGATCTGGCTTGTCAATTTCATTTTGTTTTGCACGTAAAAAGTTAGCGATTTCCTTCTCACGGGGATTTACGAACTTGTCTTCGTCTTGGTGAAAAATTGCAGTGCGTTCGACAGCTTGACTAAATGTAGTCATTTCGCCTTACGCGACTTGTTTAATTATTTGTAATTATATCGTTGTTGTTGAGTGCTCACCTTGCAACCGCTGCTTTTGGAAAAAAGACGGGCCCGTTTCTGGGCGAGTGCTTTTGTGAACAAGAAACAATTAACAAGTGGCTCTATCCCATCCCCCATCCTTTCCCCGTCGCGATATACCTGACGTTAAACACCAAATAAATAAAGAAAGAAAGTTTCTGGGCGCCTGCGCGCGTGTGCGTGTGTGTATGTGATTGCGTGCGTGCGTGCGTGCGTGCGTGTCGTGCGTGCGTGCTTGTGTGCGTGCGTGCGTGTGTGACTGTGTGTGTGTGTGTGTGTCAGGGCGGCTCACTGTAAATCTGCATTTGTGCGTTTACTCGAAATGATATGCTTGTACTCAGTTTCTGAACACTTTCTTTTAACTAACAAAGAAAATCTATTTTTAGGTGTAGAGAGCGATTGCTTTGTGATTCTAAAAACAACAAGTCGCGTAAGGCGAAAATACAATATTTAGTCAAGTAGCTGTCGAACTCACAGAATGAAACTGAACGCAACGCAACGCAGCAAGACCGTATACTCGTAGCATCGTCACTCCACCGCCCGTGGCAAAGGCAGTGCCCGTGGAATTGACAAGAAGAGCGGGGTATTCGTTGCGCTGAGAAGGATAGCACGCTTTTCTGTACCTCTCTTCGTTTTAACTTTCTGAGCGTGTTTTTAATCCAAAGATATCATATCTATATATTTTTGGAATCAGGAACCGACAAGGAATAAGATGAAAGTGTTTTTAAATTGATTTCGAAAAAAAAATTTTGATAATAATTTTTATATATTTAATTTTCAGAGCTTGTTTTTAATCCGAATATAACATATTTATATGTTTTTGGAATCAGCAAATGGTGGAGAATACGGTAAACGTAAATTTGGATCGTTTTATAAATTTTTATTTTTTTTTACAATTTTCCGATTTTTAATGACCAAAGTCATTAATTAATTTTTAAGCCACCAAGCTGAAATGCAATACCGAACCCCGGGCTTCGTCGAAGAGTACTTGACCAAAATTTCAACCAATTTGGTTGAAAAATGAGGGCGTGACAGTGCCGCCTCAACTTTCACGAAAAGCCGGATATGACGTCATCAAAGACATTTATCAAAAAAATGAAAAAAACGTTCGGGGATTTCATACCCAGGAACTCTCATGTCAAATTTCATAAAGATCGGTCCAGTAGTTTAGTCTGAATCGCTCTACACACACACACACACAGACACACACACAGACACACACACGCACATACACCACGACCCTCGTTTCGATTCCCCCTCGATGTTAAAATATTTAGTCAAAACTTGACTAAATATAAAAATCAGAAGGAACCACTCCCCCCCCCACACACACACCCACACTGCCTTTTGGACCCAACCATGCGCTTACTTTGTAGTAGGTTTTTGGCGAACGAAAACGCCCCACATATGATGCTGATGCCGAACCAAATAGTTAGTTAGGTACTCTAAAATAAGATGATGATTGTTTCATTCGTACCTTTATTAAGAAACCGAGAGAAAACGCTGTAAGTGTAATGTTTGGTCACAACATCGAATTGTTTTTGCTAGAATCCTGACCCTCCGCGGAGCTGCGAAAACAATTTTGCCACTTGTGTTTGCCGTCACGATCTCATAATTATTTCATTAGAAACTGACACATATCTGGAACAACATTGAATTGATTGTATTGATGACACTTCATTTTGCAGCCGTATAGGCTCAGACAATAACAGGCATTCATGCGAGATAAAATCTATAGCTGCAATAAAAATGGACAAAGGAAAATTCGCTAGATGGAACAAACTAACGAACAAACAAGCAAACAAACAGATAACCAAATAACGAAGAAACCAGCAAACAAACAGATACACATATAACGAACAAACGAACGAACGAATGACCGAACGAACGAACGAACGAACGAACGAACGAACGAACGAATCAAACAAACAAACAAACAAAATCCGGTTATTGTTAAATCGTCTTTCTTCTTCTTCTTCTTCGTTCATGGGCTTAGACTCCCACGTTCACTCATGTTTTTAGCACGAGTGGATTTTTACGTGTATGACCGTTTTTACCCCGCCATTCAGGCAGCTTACGCCGATTTCAGGGGAGGCATGCTGGGTATTTTCGTGTTTCTATAACCCACCGAACTCTGACATGGATTACAAGATCTTTTCCGTGCGCACTTGGTCTTGTGCTTGCGTGTACACACGAAGGGGGTTAAGTCACAAGCAGGTCTGCACATAAGTTGACCTCGGAGATCGGAAAAATCTCTTAACCCACAAGGCGGCAGCAACCGGGATTCGAACTCACGACCTCCCGATTAGGAGGCCGATGTCTTACCACCACGCCACTGCGCCCGTCAAATCGTCTAGTTGTCTTATTGTTATCATTCGCAGTATTTATTTTTTGAAACAAAAATCAGCAGTGTTGTACGTGCAACAATGAAGAGAGCGAACAGAAAAATAAGCACGAAGCATAAGTTTAAGATTATTCGTTATCCCCCCCCCCCCCCCTCTGCTTATTTCCATCTGTAAACTGGAAGGGGTGTTTATATAATTTCAATAACCACCCCAGCAACCAAAAACTAAGCACCAAGCAATCAACCCGAATCCTTGATAGCTCACGGGTTGAGAAGCTACACTTTGTGGGCACTACTGCCTTTTAGCGACGGAAAAGTTCCGAACACTTAAATGTAGCCTACGTACTATACGTTTATGGAGCAGACAACCCAAACATACTGCATTTAAACTAGTAACTACATGCTTGAACACATGGAACTCAATATAAAATCCATGAGTTCGGTTGTTTTCTGAATTGAAATCTACCTTGTACAAACCATCGGCGCGAACAAGTTCACAAGGCAAGTAATTTACTCTCATACTTTGTATAGAGACAAAAGTAGTTCCCCATTTAGATTTATATAACACTATGCTATTTTGACAAAAGACTGCAAACCTTCGGTCAATTTTCAACAATATTTCATTTTATAAACAGATCTCACGCAAACAAATGCACATCAATTTCAAGAACACGTCTCACGCTTTAGCTGGATGCAGAGCTCTCAGAGGTCAATACAAAAATTTCACGGAAATGCACTTAAACGTTGACACCTTGCTGGTGACTCAAACTTAATAAGTATCACACGTTCCCACCATTTAAGATGTAATCGTCAAGAGACCATTACTGCTGAAAAGTTAGAATTTGGTCTTTACATTACACAAAATGTCTTTGCCTTATTGAGATAATCAGTCAATCACTCTCCGCCCGGGCCAGCCCCTCCGCCCTCTACCCGCCTCCCCTTATCCTACTACATTCACTTACCCCCAATCGCAAACCCCCCTTGGGGGACATTTCGCATCAATTGCTTGTGCACGTCTTCAATGATTTTTCATCCCAGCCAGCCAGACAGC
>NC_090246.1:18694993-18712493 GCF_037325665.1 Littorina saxatilis
TTTGCTTCCTGCGATTCCTTGCCCCCGACTCGAACGTCGCACGATAATCCACATAACAGATCTGTTGTGAGATGGTCAACGCTGACTGTGCAAGCAAATCACCTCGTTTGAAATACGACAATCCCATCGCTCGAATGCAACATGTGGGCACTATCGTCTCAAAGGCGCTTACTGTTGGTTTCACACACCACTCTGTAGTCGGAACCTACAGAACTTCGCATTATCAAACCTGACATACTTGTCTCAACATTATAAACTCAAATCACACACAGTAAGTTGCTTTCGCACGCCAGCTTTGAACAACGTGCTGGGGCCCCGAACATGCATTATAATAACAGAACTCGCGTTTCAAACCATGGCTCCCTGTGTTGATTTTTCACTCAATGTTGAACCACCAAAATGATGACAAAAACGATGTTTGATGGTGTGTTGCCAGACCAGCTTTTTTGTCGGTCCTCGGGGGGCATATCGACTTTTGTTTCATATTTATTGACCGCGGCCTTCGGCCTTGGTCAATAAATATGAAACAAAAGACGATATGCTCCCCCTCGGACCGACAAAAAAGCTGGTCTGTCAACAACCCATCAAACATCTTATAATGTTGGTTTAGGGTAACGTAGGTCGGTTTTTTTATTGTTTATTTTTATTTTTATTTTTTTATTTGGTTGATTTGAAAGGAGGTTACTTCCCTTAGTCTCGGTAAGGTTTGCAACATGTGCCAACATTTATTTTTATTTTTATGAGAAATGAAAATAACCGTTCTAGGGTTGGCTCTCTCTCTCTCTCTCTCTCTCTCTCTCTCTCTCTCTCTCTCTCTCTCTCTCTCTCTCTCTCTCTCTCTCTCTCTCTCTCTCTCTCTCTCTCTCTCTCTCTCTTATAACTCATTGATCTTGAAAACGGCCTATCCAGTTTATGTTCAATCGGCCGGATGACCTATTTTGTGCTGACTTGGGGCTGACTACAGGTAGCTTAGGCAAAATCGAAGACCGTGAGACAACTGTGCAAGTTGATAGGCTAATAAGAACGATTTTTTCGTGTCGAAATTGCATTGTTTCAGACTAAAACTCAAACTCTTAAATTTACCCGTTTAATTAAATAATGGAATCGAAAAATAGGAAAAATACGGAAACTTGTGTGGCATACGGGGCAGTACTTTTTAATCGCCATCCCTCTCACGAAAGTGAAATTATAAAATCCAAACTCCGAAAAATTGACGTTCCTCCACCACAATAGCGCCAGGGAAGGGAAACTTGGGTAGACAAACGCGCATTAATAATGAACAGGCGGTGATGCACTTTCCAGGTAAACGGAGACTGCCCATCGGGAGTAATCATTGATCGGGAACAGCGTTTCCAACCATAACAGATAATATTTCTTCCAAAATCGTCTCTGTTTGGCAAATAATGTCATACACTTTTACCAAGATTGGTTTGAACCCAGAAGACACGACGTCGTTAGGTTGATGGCCGGTGATCCGTCCAGGTTTAACATCGGATAAAACCATCTCTCGACTAAGTCACATACCAAAAATCAACACCCTGATTGCTTGCTATGGTTATTTGGAGTTTTGATGAATACTTTTTTCTGAAAAGGGCACTAGTGCTTAGTAGTTCTTAACACACAACAAATACACACACTGTGCACAGATAACAAAAAGGCTGTTCATTTTTGGTATGTGACCAAGTGGTCTTATTCATTGTAAAAGCCTGGCCAGATATGAGATTGTGTGGCGAGCGGGGTTCAAGGTGCGGAGTTGGCCTTTTAGAACACAGTCGATCCCCGTGTAAACGTTTCGGTTAAAGGCACAGTAAGCCTCCCGTAAACCATCACAGATACTGTCAGGCTTTTACACACAGTACAAACACTCTTCCATTTGAACGCTCACCGAACGGGAACATCCTAGGTGCCCTACGTAAAGATCTAGCAATTTTCAAAGAATTAATTTTGCTGATTGTCTGTCAGACAATCGGACGGTGCTTTTTTGCGTTTCTGACCTAACTTTTGAAATCTTAATAATAAATTGACAGCTTGTTACACAAACATTCTTAAATCATAAAAGAAATCTTTTTTCATCAACACAAGATCAGAACAATACGAAGTTTTGAAAGTTTAAACAAGTCGCGTAAGGCGAAAATACAACATTTAGTCAAGCTCAGTCGAACTCACAGAATGAAACTGAACGCATTGCATTTTTTTCACAAGACCGTACACTCGTAGCATCGTCTGTCCACCGCTCGTGGCAAAGGCAGTGAAATTAACAATACAGAAAAGCGCGGTAGCTGTTGCGCTGAGGAGGATAGCCCGCTTTTCTATATCTCTATTCTTTTTAACTCTCTGAACGTGTTTTTAATCCAAACATATCATATCTATATGTTTTTGGAATCAGGAACGGACAAGGAATAAGATGAAATTGTTTTTAAATCGATTTCGGAAATTTAGTTTTAATCATCATTTTTATATTTTTAATTTTCAGAGCTTGTATTTAATTCGAATATAACATAATTATATGTTTTTGGAATCAGAAAATGACGAAGAATACGATAAACGTATTTTTGGATTGTTTTATAAATAAATAATTTTAATTACAATTTTCAGATTTTTAATGACCAAAGTCATTAATTAAATTTTAAGCCTCCAAGCTGAAATGCAATACCAAAGTCCGGCCTTCGTCGAAGATTGCCTTGCCAAAATTTCAATCAATTTTATTGAAAAATGAGGGTGTGACAGTGCTGCCTCAACTTTTTTAAAATGCCGGATATGACGTCATCAAAGACATTTATCGAGAACAAAAACAACGTCCGGGGATATCATTCCCAGGAACTCTCATGTCAAATTTCATAAAGATTGGTCCAGTAGTTTAGTCTGAATCGCTCTGCACACACACACACACACACACACACACACACACACACACACACACACACAGACAGACAGACAGACACACACACATACACAACGACCCTCGTCTCGATTCCCCCCTCTATGTTAAAACCTTTAGTCAAAACTTGACTAAATGTAACAAGTCGCGTAAGGCGAAAATACAACATTTAGTCAAGCTCAGTCGAACTCACAGAATGAAACTGAACGCATTGCATTTTTTCCGCAAGACCGTACACTCGTAGCATCGTCTGTCCACCGCTCGTGGCAAAGGCAGTGAAATTAACAATACAGAAAAGCGCGGTAGCGGTTGCGCTGAGGAGGATAGCCCGCTTTTCTATATCTCTATTCTTTTTAACTCTCTGAACGTGTTTTTAATCCAAACATATCACATCTATATGTTTTTGGAATCAGGAACGGACAAGGAATAAGATGAAATTGTTTTTAAATCGATTTCGGAAATTTAGTTTTAATCATAATTCAACTCAACTCAACTCAACTCAAATTTATTAATCCATATGGAAATTATGTTGTAACAATACTCATTTCCAATCAAAAGAATAAGAATGCATACTAAACACAGTCTCACTAACGCAAACAGTCATCCGTCAAGTCAAGTCTGCCAACTCACAACTCACTCACACAACAACAGCAACAGCAATACAAATTAACAAAAACCATAATTCCAATAACAAAAAGACGTCCAAGAGTCCACCTCCACATCCACGCACACACAAGGTTTACAAAGCACCACATGTCGACTAGAACACCGCACATTTGGGCTACGGTAATACAGTTACTAAAAATACATACATTACAGATAACCCAGCAACAGAGTACAGTAATAATTATGACAGAGAAACATGATAGAGGCCTCTAACATGTGATTGGTTGAAAGCATGAATAGCTCTGGGAACAAAAGAATTGCGGAAACGTGACGTTCTAGCAACCATAGCCCTCAGTCTACCACTCCTGTCAATGCGTCGAGAGTCAAATTCAGGTTTCAGTGGGTGTGTCTCGTCAGCCAAAATTGAGGTCAGTCGGTCAGTCAGTCGTCTCTGGCAAACTGATTCAATGGTCTCTTGCTTCCTGCCTACAACAGATCCAGCCTTCTTGACTAGCTTTTCTAGCCTGTCACTATCCTGTTTACTAAGGTTACCCCCCCAGCACACACATGCATATGTCAACACGCTACCAACAGTGGACAGATAGAACATTTGCAGGATGTCATTACAAACAGAGAACGATCTAAGCTTCCTTAGACAGTACATGCGCGTGTGCGCTTTCTTCAAGATTTGGTCAGTGTTGGCATGCCAAGACAGCTTGTTGTCGATCACTACACCTAGGTAGCGATAGCTTTCAACCTGTTCGACTTCAACACCAGCTATCACGATAGGCTTGTGTGCTACCTTTTTTCTTCTAGTGTCAAAAATCATTTCTTTAGTTTTTCCTGTGTTCAAGTCCAGGTAATTCTCGTCGCACCAGTCCACAAAGCTGCTAACTTCTTGTCTGTAGTGTGTGTCATTGTCGTCAGTAATCTGTCCTGTAAGTCCAGTATCGTCAGCAAATTTGTCGATGAAGCACGACCCGTGAGAACTCCTGCAGTCAGCAGTATACAGGGAGAACAGAAAAGGTGACAATACTGTTCCCTGCGGAGCTCCTGTGTTGGTATTCAGTACACTAGATAGCGCGGTCTGCGGAGCACCGGTGTTTGTGTTCGGGCCATTAGATGGTACTGTACCAGCCCTAACAAACTGGGGTCGGTTGGTCAGATAGTCTGTGACCCACAATACAGTTGGAACGCTAATTTTCATCTTCAGTAGCTTTTCAGCAAGAAGGTGAGGCTGTATCGTATTGAACGCGCTAGAAAAGTCAAAAAACATCAGTCTAACACATGCTCCAGGTTTATCCAGATGAGAATAGATACTGTGCAACACATGTAAAACGGCATCCTCAACACTTCTACCCTTTCTATAGGCAAACTGCCACGGATCCATAAACTCCGCGGTAAGCACCTGAAGCTTCACTAATACTAGTCGCTCAAGAACCTTCATGACAGCAGAAGTCAATGCTACAGGTCGCAGGGCGTTCATCACTTTGACCGGGGTTTTCTTTGGAACTGGGACGATGCAAGATGTTTTCCAAAGGGATGGGATTTTTGACTGTGACAGAGACATGTTGAAAATCACAGTGAGAATTGAGCAAAGCTGCTCAGCACAAAAATGTAGGACTTTTGGTGTAATACCATCCGGGCCTGCTGCCTTCTTAGCATTAGACTTCTTGAGCTGTTTCACAACATCCTCCTCAGTCACAGACATGATTTCGCCCTGCTCATTCATAGGAGTGTTCACGAGTCGATCGGTCAGTTCAGTCCTGGTCTGGCTGAAATAATGTTTATATTTCTAATTTTCAGAGCTTGTTTTTAATCCGAATATAACATAATTATATGTTTTTGGAATCAGAAAAGGATGAAGAATACGATAAACGTATTTTTGGATCGTTTTATAAATAAATAATTTTAATTACAATTTTCAGATTTTAAATGACCAAAGTCATTAATTAAATTTTAAGCCTCCAAGCTGAAATGCAATACCAAAAGTCCGGCCTTCGTCGAAGATTGCTTTGCCAAAATGTCAATCAATTTGATTGAAAAATGAGGGTGTGACAGTGCCGCGTCAACTTTTTCAAAATGCCGGATATGACGTCATCAAAGACATTTATCGAAAAATAAAAAACAACGTCCGGGGATATCATTCCCAGGAACTCTCATGTCAAATTTCATAAAGATCGGTCCAGTAGTTTAGTCTGAATCACTCTACACGCACACACAGACAGACTGACACACACACACATACACAACGACCCTCGTCTCGATTCCCCCCTCTATGTTAAAACCTTTAGTCAAAACTTGACTAAATGTAACAAGTCGCGTAAGGCGAAAATACAACATTTAGTCAAGCTCAGTCGAACTCACAGAATGAAACTGAACGCATTGCATTTTTTCCGCAAGACCGTACACTCGTAGCATCGTCTGTCCACCGCTCGTGGCAAAGGCAGTGAAATTAACAATACAGAAAAGCGCGGTAGCGGTTGCGCTGAGGAGGATAGCCCGCTTTTCTATATCTCTATTCTTTTTAACTCTCTGAACGTGTTTTTAATCCAAACATATCATATCTATATGTTTTTGGAATCAGGAACCGACAAGGAATAAGATGACATTGTTTTTAAATCGATTTCGGAAATTTAATTTTAATCATATTTTTTAATTTTTAATTTTCAGAGCTTGTTTTTAATCCGAATATAACATAATTATATGTTTTTGGAATCAGAAAATGATGAAGAATACGATAAATGTATTTTTGGATCGTTTTATAAATAAATAATTTTAATTACAATTTTCAGATTTTTATAATGACCAAAGTCATAAATTAAATTTTAAGCCTCCAAGCTGAAATGCAATACCAAAAGTCCGGCCTTCGTCGAAGATTGCTTTGCCAAAATGTCAATCAATTTGATTGAAAAATGAGGGTGTGACAGTGCCGCCTCAACTTTTTCAAAATGCCGGATATGACGTCATCAAAGACATTTATCGAAAAAATGAAAAAAATATCCGGGGATATCATTCCCAGGAACTCTCATGTCAAATTTCATAAAGATCGGTCCAGTAGTTTAGTCTGAATCGCTCTACACACACACACACACAGACAGACACACACACACACACACACACACACACACACACACAGAGACAGACACACACACACACACACACACACACACCACAACCCTCGTCTCGATTCCTCCCTCTATGTTAAAACATTTAGTCAAAACTTGACTAAATGTAAAAAGGATAGCCCGGAAGCAGGGTCACGCAAGGTCGTGGTTCTCGTAGCAGATGACGCTGCCTGGCGCCAGTTCCTCTGAACCGTTGACCGCCACTGCTCTAGTTCGCAGCCGTTTCAATGTTGCATTTCAGATTCAAAGGTACACAATAACGTGCTATTGCAGATAAGCTTACAGAGATTTGCATTGAAATGACAAACTGGCGGCTAAATTGTGAAAAAAGGGAAACTGGATTACACGGGTTCACGATGGCTCAGAGGTAAGATAAACCACACAAAAATAAATTCTTTGAAAATTGCTCGCTCTTTACGGAGGGCACCCACAGGCGGAAGGTATCGTTCACTGGACCACTACTTTCATAGAAAGACTACAAGGTATGACACTCAGCTTCGAGTCGTCTGTGTTCTTGGAGTCGCTTCCTGCGGACAATTTTTTTGTTCAAGACGGTTTGCCTCTTTCTACAGTCTGTGTGAGGTCAAATACATACCGTTGAATGATTGTTTTAACTGTATGTATCTTTAATTTTCAGCTGCCGTCTGCTGCAGGTTGTTTTTAACCATCATTTGGAAGAATGTTCGTTTGCGAACTGCTACCCTGTAGTTGGTAAGAAATCATGCATCCCGCACCGAATATGCATACCAGTGCTCATTGGTCTAAAACATATGTAAATATTGCAGCAAAGGGAAGCTACCCACGGGAGTCTCAGTTTATGTTTTTGGCATAACAACGGAATTACAGTAACCGTGAACGGAAGCGATGCAGACGATTTCAGTCGACCAATGAAAATAATCATCGAATATCCGACCAATGATCGCATCGGACTACTATCTCCTCGGACATACGACGATCATCATTCGCACAGGATCTAAGTGGTATGCCGTTGACAGACACGTTTGATAGCACAAAATACGGTTTAAAAACATGCAGCGGACAGGCAGCTAAATATAAAAGGTACAGATAGTTAGAACATTCATTTATCACGGCATTTGTAAAGTTACAAAGATTCTTAACATTGGCAATTATTTTGTGCATAATTTTTTTCTGAAGTTAGTGGAGCACGACTCGAAGCTGAGTGACAAACCTTGTAGTCTTTCTATGGAAGTAGTGGTCCAGTGAACGATGCCTTCCGCCTGTGGGGCACCTAGGATGTTCTCAAGCGGTGAGTGTTTAAATGAAAGGGTGTTTGTACTGTGTGTAAAAGCCTGACAGTATATGTGATGGTTTACGGGAGGCTTACTGTGCCTTTAACCATCTCAGACCCGGCAAGGCCGTTACATTGGATGAGGCCATCCCTCCACTTGGACACATACAAACAATCATCCTCCTGAGTGTTTTTTTTGTGTGCAGAGCGGGATTTTTGTTGTTGTAATGAATGAATTCCCGCTCTGCATAGAAGGCAATCAGAATGTTGATGGTTGGCATGTGTCCAAGTGGAGAGATGTTCTTATCCCATGTGTGCAAGCCTGGGCAGATCTGAGATGGTGAACATAACTCCTCACGGAAAGGGTCATTATAATGCCTTTCAACGGATGTTGTTCACTGAGAACTCACAGCGGTCTGAAACGATTTCTTTCATTTTGTAACTGATACATATTCTTGAGAGAACCAACCCCATCCCCACCCTCTCCATCCACTACCCGCCACCCCTTATTCCCAACCCCAGCTTACCCCTTCTTTACTCCCCCCCCCCACCCCCCCTTGGCGCACGTTTGCAATAATTTGGCTTTATAAACTGACACTACATACATTCTAGTTTTGAAACCGGAAACAATGACGGTCCAGAATCAGAGCTGGTCTATGGCAGTAATACTCATTACCCCCCCCCCCCCCCCTCCCCCCCCCCCACCACCACCACCACGATCACCACAACAGAAACACACAGACGCACAAACACTTGACATGTGCGATTTTGTTCAGGTCCTAACTGTGATATGCTCTTAATGCTGAAATCAATCATGCTACTGTACTTGTAGAAAAGACATTCAATTCATACCGAATGCAAAAAACAGTTTAACTTTCCATAGATTAACATCTAGACAGTGAAACGCATGCTGCACAATCAGCCCCTGTCCCCATCCCTGAAAAGAATGACATGGCGCCGGCACTGTTTGGCAGGTCATAATCATCATTGGTAGTCGGGATACCGAAACAAAATAGGCTGTTTGGATAGAAAAGAAACTGTTTTTATGCACTGTCACGCACAAGTTGTTCAGTTTTAGCTTCTATGATAATATGACGGTTTGAACGTGCGGAACTTGGCTTTTGTGAAAATGATTTTGTTTGCTTGTTGGCGTCTGCGGTCTCCGTCCCACTATAAGGCCCCCCCCCCAAAAAAAGTCTGTTTACGGTATCCCGACCGACCCTATTTTTCGCGCGACCCTAGACTTTTTTTTTTTGGCATTTGGGGGGGAAAAAAAAGGTCTGTTTTTTGGCAAAATAACTTAAAAAAAAATCCCGACCTACCGACCCTATTTTTTGGGCCTATGTTACCGTAAACAGACTATTTTTTGTGTGCCTAATATAAACTCTGTCTCGTGGAAAATGAAGCTGTTTCATTCAATGCCACGACCTTTTGTTTCTAGCAGTATGGTTGAGTTTAACATAAACAGCAACGCAGCAAAGAGCTACACAAAAACGCTCATTTTGAGTTTCCTTGGACGAATAGTTCAGAAAACGCGATCCTATTAAAAAAGCATAATAAAACACAAATCACCGCGAAAAACACAGACAACAGTTACTCAACAAGAACAAAATCAGCGACCCCAGTCAAGAACAACAACACAAATCAACATGCCCACAGTTCAAACATGTCTTCCGCTCCGTAACGTTTAGCATCCGAACGAATATCGATCATACATGTATCTCTGATCGGGCCCAATTATCTTAACGGCCGTTATGCGTGCGTAATTCTTCCGTGTCCCAGATCAGATTCGGTAATGAAAGAGAGAGAGAAAGAGAGAAAAAAATCCGATGATTTTACGACCCATTGGACTACCTTGGTTCTGATTCTCATGATTCAGGTATTCTCGTCGAAGGTAGCAGCAAAAGACACTGAGTCACTAAGGGCTCCTAATATGGACCGGCTCCTAATATGGACCACCTCCTGTTCTGACAAACTAACGCGCTAGAGCGCTCAAAACAATTTCATTGGCTGTATTCACCCTCTCTGGATAACTTTCACATGCCTTCTCTGCTGTTAAAGGCAGTCCTCTTGGCTTTCTAAAATAGGTACGAAAATGGTTGCAAAACTTCGGTACCCCCGAAATCGGCTTGGAACGTTTAAATCAAATGACACAGAAATATATGTTGTACAAAGGGTACACAAATGGTTGCAATACTTTTTTTGCGTAGTTGATAATGTGATTAAAAAACACCCACATTGAAGATCGTTGAACTGATTTGTGTGCGTTTGTTATTTAGAACTGGAAACAGGAGAGGACTGCAACGCAGATGCCTCTCAGTGCAAGACCAACACAGTTTGTGAGGGTGATGTTGATAGCAAGACATGCAGTAAGTGTATGTTTGTATGTATGTGTGTGTGCGTGTGTGTGTGTGTATGTGTGTGTGTGTGTGTTTGTGTGCGTGTCTGCGTGTGTCTGTGTATGTGAGTGTATGTGTGTGTGTGTGTTTGTGTGTGTGTTTTGTATGTTTGTGTGTGTGTGTGTGTGTCTCTAGGCAGCCAGGATAGCAAAACTTGCAGTGACTATCCTCAACAAACACTAGCTAAAGAATGTTAGTAGTAGTCACTTTTACAATGAGTTTAAACTATTTCATTTGAGATATTTATTAAACAACGTAATGGGTTACCGTACTGACACTTAAAGCGAAGATTGAGCACCAATTCACAGGGGATGACCATGCAGACAAAAAAAATCCCTAGATTAAACAACGTAGGGGATGACCAAACTGACGCTTTAATCCCAGATTGACCAACGTAGGGGATAACTAAACTGCCATCTCTGCCGTTAAAGGTAGTCCTCTTGGCTATCTTAAATGGGTGCAAAATTTCGGTAAACCCCAAATCGGCTTGAAACGTTTAAATCAAATGACACAGAAAGATATGCTGTACAAAGGGTACACAAATGGTTGCTATACTTTTTTTGCGGAGTTGATAATGTGATTAAAAACACCCAGATTGAAGATCGTTGAACTGATTTGTGTGCGTTTGTTATTTAGAACTGG
The DNA here is from genome assembly GCF_037325665.1 of Littorina saxatilis. NCBI lineage: Eukaryota > Metazoa > Mollusca > Gastropoda > Littorinimorpha > Littorinidae > Littorina > Littorina saxatilis. The sequence goes on from NC_090246.1 coordinate 18,705,896, forward strand.
AAACAGGAGAGGACTGCAACGCAGATGCCTCTCAGTGCAAGACCAACACAGTTTGTGACGGTGCTGATGGTAGCAAGACATGCAGTAAGTGTGTATGTGTGTGTGTGTGTGTGCGTTTAAATCAAATGACACAGAAAGATATGTTGTACAAAGGGTACACAAATGGTTGCTATACTTTTTTTTGCGGAGTTGATAATGTGATTAAAAACACCCAGATTGAAGATCGTTGAACTGATTTGTGTGCGTTTGTTATTTAGAACTGGAAACAGGAGAGGACTGCAACGCAGATGCCTCTCGGTGCAAGACCAACACCGTTTGTGAGGGTGATGTTGATAGCAAGACATGCAGTAAGTGTATGTTTGTATGTATGTGTGTGTGTGTGTGTGTGTGTGTGTATGTGTGTGTGTGTGTGTGTGTGTGTATATATGTGTGTGTGTGTGTTTGTGTGTGTGTTTTGTATGTTTGTGTGTGTGTGTGTGTGTGTCTAGGCAGCCAGGACAGCATGACCATGCAGACAAAAAATTTTCCTAGATTAAACAACGTAGGGGATGACCAAACTGACACTTTAATCCCAGATTGACCAACGTTGGGGTTACCTAAACTGCCATCTCTGCCGTTAAAAGGCAGTCCACTTGGCTATCTAAAATATGTACGAAAATGGGTGCCAAATTTCGGTACCCCCCAAATCGGCTTGGAACGTTTAAATCAAATGACACAGTAAAATATGTTGTACAAAGGGTACACAAATGGTTGCAATACTTTTTTTGCCGAGTTGATAATGTGATTAAAAAAACACCCACATTGAAGATCGTTGAACTGATTTGTGTGCGTGTGTCATTTAGAACTGGAAACAGGAGAGGACTGCAACGCAGATGCCTCTCAGTGCAAGACCAACACAATTTGTGACGGTGCTGATGGTAGCAAGACATGCAGTAAGTGTGTGTGTGTGTATGTGTGTGTGTGTGTGTGTGTGTGTGTGTGTGTGTGTGTGTGTGTGTGTGTGTTTGAATCAAATGACACGTAAATATAATTATGTTGTACAAAGGGTACAAAAAACGGTTGCAATATTTTTTGGCTGAGTTGATAATATGATTTAAAAACCCTCACATTGAAGATCGTTGAACTGATTTGTGTGCGTTTGTTATTTAGAACTGAAAACAGGTGAGGACTGCAACGCAGATGCCTCTCAGTGCAAGACCAACACAGTTTGTGAGGGTGATGTTGATAGCAAGACATGCAGTAAGTGTATGTTTGTATGTATGTGTGTGTGCGTGTGTGTGTGTGTATATGTGTGTGTGTGTGTAAGTGTGTGTGCGTGTGTATGTGTGTGTGTGTGTGTGAGTGTATGTGTGTGTGTGTGTGTTTGTGTGTGTGTTTTGTATGTTTGCGTGTGTGTGTGTGTGTCTAGGCAGCCAGGATAGCAAGACTTGCAGTGACTATCCTCAACAAACACTAGCTAAAGAATGTTAGTTGTAGTCATTTTTACAATGAGTTTAAACTATTTCATTTGAGATATTTATTAAACAACGTAATGAGTTACCGTACTGACACTTAAAGCGACGATTGAGCACCAATTCACAGGGGATGACCACGCAGACAAAAAAATCCCTCGATTAAACAACGTAGGGGATGACCAAACTGACACTTTAATCCCAGATTGACCAACGTAGGGGATAACTAAACTGCCATCTCTGCCGTTAAAGGTAGTCCTCTTGGCTATCTTAAACGGGTGCAAAATTTCGGTAAACCCCAAATCGGCTTGAAACGTTTAAATCAAATGACACAGAAAGATATGTTGTACAAAGGGTACACAAATGGTTGCTATATTTTTTTTGCGGAGTTGATAATGTGATTAAAAACACCCAGATTGAAGATCGTTGAACTGATTTGTGTGCGTGTGTTATTTAGAACTGGAATTAGGAGAGGACTGCAACGCAGATGTCTCTCAGTGCAAGACCAACACAGTTTGTGACGGTGCTGATGGTAGCAAGACATGCAGTAAGTGTGTGTGTGTATGTATGTGTGTGTGTGTGTATGTGTGTTTGAATCAAATGACACGTAAATATAATTATGTTGTACAAAGGGTACAAAAACGGTTGCAATACTTTTTTGGGCTGAGTTGATAATATGATTTAAAAACCCTCACATTGAAGATCGTTGAACTGATTTGTGTGCGTTTGTTATTTTAGAACTGAAAACAGGTGAGGACTGCAACGCAGATGCCTCTCAGTGCAAGACCAACACAGTTTGTGAGGGTGATGTTAATAGCAAGACATGCAGTAAGTGTATGTTTGTATGTATGTGTGTGTGCGTGTGTGTGTGTGTGTATGTGTGTGTGTGTGTGTGTGTGTGAGTGTATGTGTGTGTGTGTGTGTTTGTGTGTGTGTTTTGCATGTTTGTGTGTGTGTGTGTCTAGGCAGCCAGGATAGCAAGACTTGCAGTGACTATCCTCAACAAACACTAGCTAAAGAATGTTAGTAGTAGTCACTTTTACAATGAGTTTAAAATATTTCATTTGAGATATTTATTAAACAACGTAATGGGTTACCGTACTGACACTTAAAGCGAAGATTGAGCACCAATTCACAGGGGATGACCATGCAGACAAAAAAAATCCCTAGATTAAACAACGTAGGGGATGACCAAACTGACGCTTTAATCCCAGATTGACCAACGTAGGGGATAACTAAACTGCCATCTCTGCCGTTAAAGGTAGTCCTCTTGGCTATCTTAAATGGGTGCAAAATTTCGGTAAACCCCAAATCGGCTTGAAACGTTTAAATCAAATGACACAGAAAGATATGTTGTACAAAGGGTACACAAATGGTTGCTATACTTTTTTTGCGGAGTTGATAATGTGATTAAAAACACCCAGATTGAAGATCGTTGAACTGATTTGTGTGCGTTTGTTATTTAGAACTGGAAACAGGAGAGGACTGCAACGCAGATGCCTCTCAGTGCAAGACCAACACAGTTTGTGACGGTGCTGATGGTAGCAAGACATGCAGTAAGTGTGTGTGTGTATGTGTGTGTGTGTGTGTGCGTTTAAATCAAATGACACAGAAAGATATGTTGTACAAAGGGTACACAAATGGTTGCTATACTTTTTTTGCGGAGTTGATAATGTGATTAAAAACACCCAGATTGAAGATCGTTGAACTGATTTGTGTGCGTTTGTTATTTAGAACTGGAAACAGGAGAGGACTGCAACGCAGATGCCTCTCAGTGCAAGACCAACACAGTTTGTGAGGGTGATGTTGATAGCAAGACATGCAGTAAGTGTATGTTTGTATGTATGTGTGTGTGTGTGTATGTGTGTGTGTATGTGTGTGTGTGTGTGTGTGTGTGTGTGTGTGTATGTGTGTGTGTGTGTGTGTGTGTGTGTGTTTATATGTGTGTGTGTGTGTGTTTGTGTGTGTGTTTTGTATGTTTGTGTGTGTGTGTGTGTGTCTCTAGGCAGCCAGGATAGCAAGACTTGCAGTGACTATCCTCAACAAACACTAGCTAAAGAATGTTAGTAGTAGTCACTTTTACAATGAGTTTAAACTATTTCATTTGAGATATTTATTAAACAACGTAATGGGTTACCGTACTGAAACTTAAAGCGAAGATTGAGCACCAATTCACAGGGGATGACCATGCAGACAAAAAAAATTCCTAGATTAAATAACGTAGGGGATGACCAAACTGACACTTTAATCCCAGATTGACCAACGTAGGGGATAACTAAACTGCCATCTCTGCCGTTAAAGGCAGTCCTCTTGGCTATTTAAAATGGGTGCAAAATTTCGGTAAACCCCAAATCGTCTTGAAACGTTTAAATCAATTAATGACACAGAAAGATATGTTGTACAAAGGGTACACAAATGGTTGCTATACTTTTTTTGCGGAGTTGATAATGTGATTAAAAACACCCAGATTGAAGATCGTTGAACTGATTTGTGTGCGTGTGTTATTTAGAACTGGAATTAGGAGAGGACTGCAACGCAGATGTCTCTCAGTGCAAGACCAACACAGTTTGTGACGGTGCTGATGGTAGCAAGACATGCAGTAAGTGTGTGTGTGTATGTATGTGTGTGTGTGTGTGTGTGTGTGTGTGTGTGTGTGTGTTTGAATCAAATGACACGTAAATATAATTATGTTGTACAAAGGGTACAAAAACGGTTGCAATACTTTTTTGGGCTGAGTTGATAATATGATTTAAAAACCCTCACATTGAAGATCGTTGAACTGATTTGTGTGCGTTTGTTATTTTAGAACTGAAAACAGGTGAGGACTGCAACGCAGATGCCTCTCAGTGCAAGACCAACACAGTTTGTGAGGGTGATGTTAATAGCAAGACATGCAGTAAGTGTATGTTTGTATGTATGTGTGTGTGCGTGTGTGTGTGTGTATGTGTGTGTGTGTGTGTGTGTGTGTGTGTGAGTGTATGTGTGTGTGTGTGTTTGTGTGTGTGTTTTGCATGTTTGTGTGTGTGTGTGTCTAGGCAGCCAGGATAGCAAGACTTGCAGTGACTATCCTCAACAAACACTAGCTAAAGAATGTTAGTAGTGGTCACTTTTACAATGAGTTTAAAATATTTCATTTGAGATATTTATTAAACAACGTAATGGGTTACCGTACTGACACTTAAAGCGAAGATTGAGCACCAATTCACAGGGGATGACCATGCAGACAAAAAAAATCCCTAGATTAAACAACGTAGGGGATGACCAAACTGACGCTTTAATCCCAGATTGACCAACGTAGGGGATAACTAAACTGCCATCTCTGCCGTTAAAGGTAGTCCTCTTGGCTATCTTAAATGGGTGCAAAATTTCGGTAAACCCCAAATCGGCTTGAAACGTTTAAATCAAATGACACAGAAAGATATGTTGTACAAAGGGTACACAAATGGTTGCTATACTTTTTTTGCGGAGTTGATAGTGTGATTAAAAACACCCAGATTGAAGATCGTTGAACTGATTTGTGTGCGTTTGTTATTTAGAACTGGAAACAGGAGAGGACTGCAACGCAGATGCCTCTCAGTGCAAGACCAACACAGTTTGTGACGGTGCTGATGGTAGCAAGACATGCAGTAAGTGTGTGTGTGTATGTGTGTGTGTGTGTGTGTGCGTTTAAATCAAATGACACAGAAAGATATATTGTACAAAGGGTACACAAATGGTTGCTATACTTTTTTTGCGGAGTTGATAATGTGATTAAAAACACCCAGATTGAAGATCGTTGAACTGATTTGTGTGCGTTTGTTATTTAGAACTGGAAACAGGAGAGGACTGCAACGCAGATGCCTCTCAGTGCAAGACCAACACAGTTTGTGAGGGTGATGTTGGTAGCGAGACATGCAGTAAGTGTATGTGTGTATGTAGGTGTGTGTGTGTGTGTGTGTGTGTGTGTGTGTGTGTGTGTGTGTGTGTGTGTATATGTGTGTGTGTGTGTATGTGTGTGTGTGTGTGTTTATATGTGTGTGTGTGTGTGTGTGTGTTTTGTATGTTTGTGTGTGTGTGTGTGTGTCTCTAGGCAGCCAGGATAGCAAGACTTGCAGTGACTATCCTCAACAAACACTAGCTAAAGAATGTTAGTAGTAGTCACTTTCGCGTTTGTTATTTAGAACTGGAAACAGGAGAAGACTGCAACGCAGATGCCTCTCAGTGCAAAACCAACACAGTTTGTGACGGTGTGGATGGTAGCAAGACATGCAGTAAGTGTGTGTGTGTGTGTGTGTGTGTCTTTCTGTGTGTGTGTGTGTGTGTGTGTGTGTGTGTTTGAATCAAATGACACGTAAACATAATTATGTTGTACAAAGGGTACAAAAACGGTTGCAATAATGTTTTGGCTGAGTTGTTAATATGATTTAAAAACCCTCACATTGAAGATCGTTGAACTGATTTAAAGGCCAACATCCACCAGAATTTTTCTCCTGGAGCGACCAAAACTTGAACCCGAGGCAGTTCGCCAAAAAGAACCGCCGATCACGAGAAAAGCATGCGTATCGCATGCGAGACGATTTGCAAGCCAGCCAGCGCAGCAGCGGGTGGGGATTTGGTCTCGGCAAAGAAACAAACAATGCAGTGTTTGATCTCGGTGAGACTGAAAGAGAGACAGAGAGCACGAGAGAGACCGACAGGGACACAGTGATTCAAGGCGCACAACTCTAGTAAAGTTGTCGTAGCACGTCCGCCTATGGCCAAAGTGATCCGGGTTCGATTCCCGGCATGTGTGGTCTATGGTTTTTTTTGTTTTTTTTTTAATTCTTGTTTACTATTGTTTATTATTTTACTCTAATAATTTTTTTAATTGTGTAAAATAAATTAAAAAATTTTTTTTTAAATCCACGTGCACAAGACAAAAACTTTCATACTGGGGGAGCGAGCCAGTCTGAAGAGTACTCGGGTCCAGTGCCAGCGTTTTTACATTTAGTCAAGTCAGTTTTGACTAAATGTTTTAACGTAGAGGGGGGAATCGAGACGAGGGTCGTGGTGTATGTGTGTGTGTGTGTGTGTGTGTCTGTGTCTGTGTCTGTGCGTGTGTGTGTGTAGAGCGATTCAGACTAAACTACTGGACCGATCTTTATGAAATTTGACATGAGAGTTCCTGG
>NC_090246.1:18717493-18727493 GCF_037325665.1 Littorina saxatilis
GTGATGTTGATAGCAAGACATGCAGTAAGTGTATGTTTGTATGTATGTGTGTGTGCGTGTGTGTGTGTGTGTGTGTGTGTATGTGTGTGTGTGTGTGTGTGTGTGTGTGTGTTTGTCTGTGTGTTTTGTATGTTTGTGTGTGTGTGTGTGTGTGTGTCTAGGCAGCCAGGATAGCAAAACTTGCAGTGACTATCCTCAACAAACACTAGCTAAAGAATGTTAGTAGTAGTCACTTTTACAATGAGTTTAAACTATTTCATTTGAGATATTTATTAAACAACGTAATGGGTTACCGTACTGACACTTAAAGCGAAGATTGAGCACCAATTCACAGGGGATGACCATGCAGACAAAAAAAAATCCCTAGATTAAACAACGTAGGGGATGACCAAACTGACACTTTAATCCCAGATTGACCAACGTAGGAGATAACTAAACTGCCATCTCTGCCGTTAAAGGCAGTCCTCTTGGCTATCTAAAATGGGTGCAAAATTTTGGTAAACCCCAAATCGGCTTGGAACGTTTAAATCAAATGACACAGTAAAATATGTTGTACAAAGGGTACACAAATGGTTGCAATACTTTTTTTGCCGAGTTGATAATGTGATTAAAAAAACACCCACATTGAAGATCGTTGAACTGATTTGTGTGCGTTTGTTATTTAGAACTGGAAACAGGAGAGGACTGCAACGCAGATGCCTCTCAGTGCAAGACCAACACAGTTTGTGACGGTGCTGATGGTAGCAAGACATGCAGTAAGTGTGTGTGTGTGTGTGTGTGTGTTTGAATCAATTGACACGTAAATATAATTATGTTGTACAAAGGGTACAAAAACGGTTGCAATAATTTTTTGGCTGAGTTGATAATATGATTTAAAAACCCTCACATTGAAGATCGTTGAACTGATTTGTGTGCGTTTGTTATTTAGAACTGGAAACAGGAGAGGACTGCAACGCAGATGCCTCTCAGTGCAAGACCAACACAGTTTGTGACGGTGCTGATGGTAGCAAGACATGCAGTAAGTGTGTGTGTGTGTATGTGTGTGTGTGTGTGTTTGAATCAATTAACACGTAAATATAATTATGTTGTACAAAGGGTACAAAAACGGTTGCAATGCTTTTTTGGCTGAGTTGATAATATGATTTAAAAACCCTCACATTGAAGATCGTTGAACTGATTTGTGTGCGTTTGTTATTTAGAACTGAAAACAGGTGAGGACTGCAACGCAGATGCCTCTCAGTGCAAGACCAACACAGTTTGTGAGGGTGATGTTGATAGCAAGACATGCAGTAAGTGTATGTTTGTATGTATGTGTGTGTGCGTGTGTGTAAGTATGTGTGTGTGTGTGTGTGTGTGGGTGTGTGTGTGTGTTACGGCTGGAATTTTCGTGTGTATGTCTGTATGTATATTTACTCCTATCAGAAATTGTGCGTGCTTCTCTCTGTTTACTACCTAGTCTTCCCACACACACACAACACTCCAACCAGGCACAAAGACAAGAACATGGTTACGGCCCTTTGCCCCTGTTCCTCTATTGAAATATTCAATTAACACACATAAACATATTATTTCCCATGCATTCTACAAATCACTCTCACTCAACATAAAAGTTTCTATTTCTGTCAATATACAGAAATCTAGCTGCACAGAAATACACACATGTTACTTTCTCATGCAGTCTATAAATCACGTGCACACACGTAGAACACTTCAAGCTTTGTTCTGTGGGAGCCTGTCTGCCCCACTACACACGAAGTCATTGTCTCAGGCAATACTTCTGTCAATTGTCATTTCTGTTACACACAGATAAAAAGTCACGAACGCTCTACGTCTCGTGTTTGTTAACTTGGGGAACTTATCTCCACACAGCTCTCTCGCCGGTTACGTCTTTCCAGTCGTACTCACACACTACAGTGATACGCCCTGGTCCACACCACCCACGCAAACTGTCTTCGCGTGGTGGAATGGGACGGGGTCCCCGTTCTGCAGCGCTTCACGCTGACTCCCTCCTGCGCCCCCGAAACTCACGGCTCAGGACGCAAAGGCGGAACCTCCCGTCTCGTCTCCCCACTTCCGCGGCTACCCACTCAGCCCGGGATGCTAAAATACAAAAGTTTAAACTACCATAAGTCTCCATACCTGAATAAACTTTTCTACTCAATAATACGGACATTCTTTATCACTACCGTCAACTAACTTATGCGGTTACAGTATATACACCCGCTTACTCATAAGCGACTTCATTTCCGAAAAACATGTAAACATTCTCTTTTCAACAATGGCTGACATCAGCGCACGCTTTTCATCCAATTCACACCTGACTCTCCCGGTCATTTCTCAAGTCAATATTTCCGAGCCAAATAATATCTCCGAGCAAAATACAATTCAATAAATACCTGTAAACACAGCAGTTGAATCCTACGATTCAATTCCGCGGCACGAGTCGTACCAACCGACCTCCAGCGCCCGGTGAGAAACTTTACCAAAAAGAGACCCGTCTTCTCCCTTCAACGGTCTGTAAAGCTCTGCTTGTCTACGGTCTATAAAACGCGACCTCAGTTAATACTCTTCTCTGATTGGTCACATCTCACACATGACAGCACTGCACTGCACGAGTGATATTTTACTGTGCGGTGCCTACTCAAAGTTTGTGGCCCATGAAATTTATACACCTGCGTCACATAACTCCAATACAAAATTATGTACAAATCCATTTGTCACAGTGTGTGTGTGTGTGTGTGTGTGTGTGTGTGTGTGTGTGTGTGTGTGTGTGTGTGTGTGTGTGTGTTTGTATGTTTGTGTGTGTGTGTGTGTGTCTAGGCAGCCAGGATAGCAAGACTTGCAGTGACTATCCTCAACAAACACTAGCGAAAGAATGTTAGTAGTAGTCACTTTTACAATGAATTTAAACTATTTCATTTGAGATATTTATTAAACAACGTAATGGGTTACCGTACTGACACTTAAAGCGAAGATTGAGCACCAATTCACAGGGGATGACCATGCAGACAAAAAAAAATCCCTAGATTAAACAACGTAGGGGATGACCAAACTGACACTTTAATCCCAGATTGACCAACGTAGGAGATAACTAAACTGCCATCTCTGCCGTTAAAGGCAGTCCTCTTGGCTATCTAAAATGGGTGCAAAATTTTGGTAAACCCCAAATCGGCTTGAAACGTTTAAATCAAATGACACAGAAAGATATGTTGTACAAAGGGTACACAAATGGTTGCTATACTTTTTTTGCGGAGTTGATAATGTGATTAAAAACACCCAGATTGAAGATCGTTGAACTGATTTGTGTGCGTGTGTTATTTAGAACTGGAATTAGGAGAGGACTGCAACGCAGATGTCTCTCAGTGCAAGACCAACACAGTTTGTGACAGTGCTGATGGTAGCAAGACATGCAGTAAGTGTGTGTGTGTATGTATGTGTGTGTGTGTGTGTGTGTGTTTGAATCAAATGACACGTAAATATAATTATGTTGTACAAAGGGTACAAAAACGGTTGCAATACTTTTTTGGGCTGAGTTGATAATATGATTTAAAAACCCTCACATTGAAGATCGTTGAACTGATTTGTGTGCGTTTGTTATTTTAGAACTGAAAACAGGGAACAGACTACTTCCAATTCAGTAGGGGGGCGACTATCCTCAACCCGGCGGGTCCCCAGGTGGCGGATAGGGGAACGGCCCCCAGATATGGGGGCCAGCTGCGAATATAGAATAAGCAGTCCCGGACCAACTAGCGGTGTCTCTACCAGGACGGGGTGGGTTGGCAGATGGCACTGACTACCCTATAAATGCCCTACGTGTCCGATGACGGTTACACCATGCGGGTAAGAGCCGCATTAAAAGCTCTAGCCCCGGGGTGGGACCCCCGGTAAGAAATCCCCCATGCGTTCCCAGGGTTAGGTTTTTGAGCCAGGAACTAAGGGCGGGGTAACCCCGAAAGAAACCTAAGGGCTGAAGTCGGAGGATCTGGGCCAATAGGCGTACCTTAACCAACCACAGATCCACGCAAAAACGCAAAATGAACAGCGAACGACAAGAAGAAGAAAACAGGTGAGGACTGCAACGCAGATGCCTCTCAGTGCAAGACCAACACAGTTTGTGAGGGTGATGTTAATAGCAAGACATGCAGTAAGTGTATGTTTGTATGTATGTGTGTGTGCGTGTGTGTGTGTGTGTATGTGTGTGTGTGTGTGTGAGTGTGTGAGTGTATGTGTGTGTGTGTGTTTGTGTGTGTGTTTTGCATGTTGGTGTGTGTGTGTGTCTAGGCAGCCAGGATAGCAAGACTTGCAGTGACTATCCTCAACAAACACTAGCTAAAGAATGTTAGTAGTAGTCACTTTTACAATGAGTTTAAAATATTTCATTTGAGATATTTATTAAACAACGTAATGGGTTACCGTACTGACACTTAAAGCGAAGATTGAGCACCAATTCACAGGGGATGACCATGCAGACAAAAAAAATCCCTAGATTAAACAACGTAGGGGATGACCAAACTGACGCTTTAATCCCAGATTGACCAACGTAGGGGATAACTAAACTGCCATCTCTGCCGTTAAAGGTAGTCCTCTTAGCTATCTTAAATGGGTGCAAAATTTCGGTAAACCCCAAATCGGCTTGAAACGTTTAAATCAAATGACACAGAAAGATATGTTGTACAAAGGGTACACAAATGGTTGCTATACTTTTTTTGCGGAGTTGATAGTGTGATTAAAAACACCCAGATTGAAGATCGTTGAACTGATTTGTGTGCGTTTGTTATTTAGAACTGGAAACAGGAGAGGACTGCAACGCAGATGCCTCTCAGTGCAAGACCAACACAGTTTGTGACGGTGCTGATGGTAGCAAGACATGCAGTAAGTGTGTGTGTGTATGTGTGTGTGTGTGTGTGCGTTTAAATCAAATGACACAGAAAGATATATTGTACAAAGGGTACACAAATGGTTGCAATACTTTTTTGGCCGAGTTGATAATATGACTTAAAAACACCGACATTGAAGATTGTTGAACTGATTTGTGTGCGTTTGTTATTTAGAACTGGAAACAGGAGAGGACTGCAACGCAGATGCCTCTCAGTGCAAGACCAACACAGTTTGTGAGGGTGATGTTGGTAGCGAGACATGCAGTAAGTGTATGTGTGTATGTAGGTGTGTGTGTTTGTGTATGTGTGTGTGTGTGTGTTTGTTTGTGTGTGTGTGTTTGTGTGTGTGTTTTGTTTGTTTGTTTGTGTGTGTGTGTATGTGTGTGTGTGTGTGTGTGTGTGTTTTGTATGTTTGTGTGTGTGTGTGTGTGTCTCTAGGCAGCCAGGATAGCAAGACTTGCAGTGACTATCCTCAACAAACACTAGCTAAAGAATGCTAGTAGTAGTCACTTTTAGAATAAGCTTAAACTATTTCATAATTTATGAGATATTTATTAAACGACGTAATGGGTGACCGTACTGACACTTAAAGCAAAGATTGAGCACCATACATAGGGGATGACCATTCTGAAAAAAATAATCCCACAGATTACGAAACGTAGGGGATGACCAAACTGACACTTTAATCCCAGATTGACCAACGTGGGGGTTAACTAAACTGCCATCTCTGCCGTTAAAATGCATTCCACTTGGCTATCTAAAATATGTACGAAAATGGGTGCAAAACTTCGGTACCCCCCAAATCGGCTTGGAACGTTTAAATCAAATGACACAGAAAGATATATTGTACAAAGGGTACACAAATGGTTGCTATACTTTTTTTGCGGAGTTGATAATGTGATTAAAAACACCCAGATTGAAGATCTTTGAACTGATTTGTGTGCGTGTGTTATTTAGAACTGGAAACAGGAGAGGACTGCAACGCAGATGTCTCTCAGTGCAAGACCAACACAGTTTGTGACGGTGCTGATGGTAGCAAGACATGCAGTAAGTGTGTGTGTGTGTATGTGTGCGTGTGTGTGTGTGTGTGTGTGTGTGTGTTTGAATCAAATGACACGTAAATATAATTATGTTGTACAAAGGGTACAAAAACGGTTGCAATAATTTTTTGGCTGAGTTGATAATATGATTTAAAAACCCTCACATTGAAGATCGTTGAACTGACTTGTGTGCGTTTGTTATTTAGAACTGAAAACAGGTGAGGACTGCAACGCAGATGCCTCTCAGTGCAAGACCAACACAGTTTGTGAGGGTGGTGATGTTGATAGCAAGACATGCAGTAAGTGTATGTTTGTATGTATGTGTGTGTGCGTGTGTGTGTGTGTGTATGTGTGTGTGTGTGTGTGTGTGTGTGTGTGTGTATGTGTGTGTGTGAGTGTAGCCCTGTTTCTGAGAAGTTTGTTTTTGAACTTATCTCAAAATGTGCTCCAAAATCCTGCACACTTGACCCCATTCCCACGTCACTCATGAAAACTTGCCTGGATTTTCTTGTTCCTGTTGTAACGAGAATCTTAAACCTTTCTCTTCAGTCTGGGTCTGTGCCTGCACAGTTTAAAGAGGCAGTCATAACACCACTTCTAAAAAAGCCAGGCCTAGACACGGAGTGCTTAAAGAACTATAGACCCATTTCAAACTTACCCTTTCTGACCAAGCTGTTAGAAAAGTGTGTGCTAGCGCAGCTCCAAGAACATCTGCTGAGTAATGATCTTTTGGACGTCCATCAGTCCGCATACAAGAAAAATCATAGCACAGAAACCGCTCTTCTTTACGTAACTGACAAGCTGCTGACCAGTGCTGACAACAAGGAAGTGACTGTGCTCGCACTCTTGGACCTCTCGGCAGCATTTGACACCATCGACCACGACGTCCTCCTAAAGAGACTACAGTTCACGTTTGGAATTGCCGACAAAGCCTTCCAGTGGTTCGTGTCATATCTCTCTGAACGCTTTCAAAGAGTACAAATAGGTCAAAAAGAATCATCCCCTGTTCCCCTGAAGCACGGAGTACCTCAGGGCTCTGTTCTAGGCCCGGTTCTGTTTACACTATACACACAGGACCTATCTGACGTCATCTCGAGGCATGGCTGCGAACACCACAAGTATGCCGACGACACCCAAATAGAGGATTCTGCTCCCCCCAGTGATTTTCCAAAAGTGGTTAAAAACACTGAGCGCTGCATTGAGTCAGTTAAAGACTGGATGATAGACAATAAACTCAAGCTGAATGACTCAAAAACTGAGGTGATGCTGTCAGGCTCAAGGCATGCTTTAAATCAGATTGACTGTACTTCCCTGACAATAGGCGACACTCAGATTGTCTCCCAAACCGCTGTTAAGGACCTAGGCGTGTACCTGGACTCTGCTCTGACAATGCAAAAACACATTAGTTTTGTTTGTAAATGTGCCTTTTTTGAGTTGCGCAAGATTTCCTCTGTCAGATCATTCCTGACACTCCAAGCCACTGTTCAACTTGTCTCCTCTCTGATCCTGAGTCGACTTGACTACTGCAACTCATTGCTTTATCGGCCTCCCCACTGAAGAACTTGATCGCTTACAGAGAGTCCAGAACAGTGCTGCAAGGCTCATTCTGCAGAAGTCTAAGAAAGACCATGTCACTCCCCTACTTACCACCCTTCACTGGCTTCCTATGAAGTATAGAATCGAGTACAAGCTGGCTCTGTTAGGGTACCGCTGTTTTGAGAAATCACTTCCCCCCTATTTGTCCCATTCCCTCAGTATCTACGAGCCATCCCGTTCTCTCAGATCCTCCTCTGAAAAACTCCTTCGCATCCCCAAAACCAGGACCAAGACCTTTGGTGAAAGAACCTTTAGGTACCAGATTCCGACCGTCTGGAACTCGCTTCCAAGTTCTATCCGTGACTCCAGCAGCCTTTCCTCCTTCAAAACACAACTCAAAACATACCTGTTTCGTAAAGCCTTTGCTTAGCCTGAGTAGACTCTCCACAACTCTATTTTGTTTTGGAACTCTCTACCCTGTATGTGCTTTATGGTCTATTTGTCAATGGTATCTGTGTGTGTGCGCGTGCGTGCGTGTGTGTGTGTGTGTGTGTGTGTGTGTGTGTGTGTGTGTGTGTGTGTGTGTGTGTGTGTGTGTGTACTTTTAACATTGTACGCTAAGTTTTGCTTAGTGCTTGGGATCTTGGTGTTATGTCTCAGTTAAATGTATGCTTTGTATGCTTGTTGATTTGTGCTAGTTTATTCTATAATGAATTTGTAAAGCGCCTGGAGCCAATTGATGGGACTCGCGCTATAGAAAAGTTATTTATTATTATTATTATTATTATTATGTGTGTGTGTGTGTGTTTGTGTGTGTGTTTTGTATGTTTGTGTGTGTGTGTGTGTGTGTCTAGGCAGCCAGGATAGCAAGACTTGCAGTGACTATCCTCAACAAACACTAGCTAAAGAATGTTAGTAGTAGTCACTTTTACAATGAGTTTAAACTATTTCATTTGAGATATTTATTAAACAACGTAATGGGTTACCGTACTGACACTTAAAGCGAAGATTGAGCACCAATTCACAGGGGATGACCATGCAGACAAAAAAAATCCCTAGATTAAACAACATAGGGGATGACCAAACTGACGCTTTAATCCCAGATTGACCAACGTAGGAGATAACTAAACTGCCATCTCTGCCGTTAAAGGTATTCCTCTTGGCTATCTTAAATGGGTGCAAAATTTCGGTAAACCCCAAATCGGCTTGAAACATTTAAATCAAATGACACAGAAAGATATGTTGTACAAAGGGTACACAAATGGTTGCTATACTTTTTTTGCGGAGTTGATAATGTGATTAAAAACACCCAGATTGAAGATCGTTGAACTGATTTGTGTGCGTTTGTTATTTAGAACTGGAAACAGGAGAGGACTGCAACGCAGATGCCTCTCAGTGCAAGACCAACACAGTTTGTGACGGTGCTGATGGTAGCAAGACATGCAGTAAGTGTGTGTGTGTGTATGTGTGTGTGTGTGTGTGTTTGAATCAATTGACACGTAAATATAATTATGTTGTACAAAGGGTACAAAAACGGTTGCAATAATTTTTTGGCTGAGTTGATAATATGATTTAAAAACCCTCACATTGAAGATCGTTGAACTGATTTGTGTGCGTTTGTTATTTAGAACTGGAAACAGGAGAGGACTGCAACGCAGATGCCTCTCAGTGCAAGACCAACACAGTTTGTGACGGTGCTGATGGTAGCAAGACATGCAGTAAGTGTGTGTGTGTGTATGTGTGTGTGTGTGTGTGTGTTTGAATCAATTAACACGTAAATATAATTATGTTGTACAAAGGGTACAAAAACGGTTGCAATACTTTTTTGGCTGAGTTGATAATATGATTTAAAAATCCTCACATTGAAGATCGTTGAACTGATTTGTGTGCGTTTGTTATTTAGAACTGAAAACAGGTGAGGACTGCAACGCAGATGCCTCTCAGTGCAAGACCAACACAGTTTGTGAGGGTGATGTTGATAGCAAGACATGCAGTAAGTGTATGTTTGTATGTATGTGTGTGTGTGTTTTGTATGTTTGTGTGTGTGTGTGTGTGTGTATGTGTGTGTGTGTATATGTGTGTGTGTGTGTGTGTGTGTGTTTGTGTGTGTGTTTTGTATGTTTGTGTGTGTGTGTGTGTGTGTCTAGGCAGCCAGGATAGCAAAACTTGCAGTGACTATCCTCAACAAACACTAGCTAAAGAATGTTAGTAGTAGTCACTTTTACAATGAGTTTAAACTATTTCATTTGAGATATTTATTAAACAACGTAATGGGTTACCGTACTGACACTTAAAGCGAAGATTGAGCACCAATTCACAGGGGATGACCATGCAGACAAAAAAAAATCCCTAGATTAAACAACGTAGGGGATGACCAAACTGACACTTTAATCCCAGATTGACCAACGTAGGAGATAACTAAACTGCCATCTCTGCCGTTAAAGGTATTCCTCTTGGCTATCTTAAATGGGTGCAAAATTTCGGTAAACCCCAAATCGGCTTGAAACATTTAAATCAAATGACACAGAAAGATATGTTGTACAAAGG